>NW_026128066.1:0-126843 GCF_022985175.1 Labeo rohita | reverse complement strand
TTTTTAAAGCATTTACAAAAGAGCTAACAAACTGTAGTAGTAGCAGAACTAATGAGATGGACTGTTTGCATTTTTAAATAGTTTATAATTTAGATTTGAGTTCAACATTCGTTACTCTGGGTCAAATGTATCAATTGTTGTTAATCTCTAATCTCTATTATTGTCATTTTCAGGTAAGTGAGATTATCATCAGATTCAGGATGTTTGAGAATCTTGCTGTTTGGGAGAACAGGAAGTGGAAAGTCGGCCACAGGAAACTATCCTCGGAAGCTTGATGGGTTCCACGTGAATCCAGTTCTCAGATAGTTACCACTGTTTGTCAGAAGGAAGTTTGTGAAGTTGATGGCCAATCAGTAGCTGTTATTGATACTCAGGACTCTTTGACACAACACTAAAAAAGAACAAGTGCAGGAAGAAATATGAACTGTATTTCACTGTCAGCACCTGGACCACATGCGTCATCATTGTGCTGAGTGTGGGGAAAATTACTCCAGAGGAGAAAGACACTTTTAGACATGATCAAGATGATCTTTGGTCCAAAAGCAGCAGATTTCTGCATTGTTCTCTTCACTAGAGGAGATGAACTGAAAAAACAAACAATTAACCAATATTTAGAGAGAAGTAAAGATGATGAACTTAAGAAACTGATCAGTGACTGTGGAAACAGATTCCTGGCTTTTAGCAACACAGAAACACAAGATCAGACTCAAGTTACTCAGCTGGTAGATATGATAGAAGAAATGAATCAGGGCGACATTTTACCAATGAAATGTTTGAGGAGGCAGCGATCTCTATTGAACAGATAGAGAACACACAGGAATTGATAAATGAGAATGAAAGACAAAATCAGACTCAAGTTAAAGAATTAAAAGCCAAATATGACATGACATTTGAAAGAATGAAAAAAAGAGACTAGAGGAAAAAAACAAAAGGACAGTTGAGGAAAAAGAGAGGCTGAAGAAGAAGTTCAGAGAACAAGAGGAAACACTCAGAAAGAGTTTAAGGAGAAAGAAAATCAGAGCAGGAGAAACGAGAGACAGAGGATCAGAAACGATCAGAAGAGGAGAAAAAGCAAAGAGCTGAATATGATCAAAGAATAGAGGAGATGAAGAGATTGAAGATCCCAGGAAAAAACAGTATGAAGGAAGCTAAAAAGAAATAGAAGAAGAAGAAGATAGAACAAAGAGATGAAAAATATAAACAAGATCAAGAAAAAATGAAACATGATCATGAGCAGATCATGACAAAGCTAAGAAAAACAGGAAGAGGAAAAAAGCGAGGCTTTAGGGGAACAAATGAGAAAAAAAAAAAAGAGAAAGAGAAAGAGAGAGAAGAAAGAAAGCAAAAAATAAAAAGAGACTGGAAATGACAAGAGACTCAAGGAAATTAAACGACAGCAGAGAGAATGGGAGGAGGAGAAGAAAAGACAGATGAGAGAAGCAGAGAGGAAGAGGAAAGCAAAAGAAAAGAGAAACACGAGAAACAGCTGAGAGAAAAGCAAAGAAGAACTGGAGAAAATAAGGAAGAAATTTGAAACCGGAGAGAAGAAGAACAACAGATGATAGAGAAGGAGAGAGAGAACCAGGAGAGAGAGAACAAAAGAAGAGAATACGAAGAAAGGGTAAATGAAATGAAGAGACATTATGAGCAGCTGGAGCGAGAGAGAAAAGTGGAGTGGAAGAGAAGAAAACGAGAGAGGATGAAGAAAGGCGGTAGAAGAGAGAAAGAGATGGGAGAAAATGATGGAAGATCTGAAACAAGAGCAAGCGAAGGAAGTCCAAGAGAAGAAAGAAAGAGAGAGGGAAAGAATAGACAGAGAAGAAACAGAGTGTGATGAAATGAAACAGAATCTTGAGAACAAATAGAAGATGAAGAAGAAACATGAAGATGAAGCCAGAAGACAAAAAGAAGAAGTGAATAATTTCAGAGAAAGAAAAGAGCAGCACATTCCAGGAGCTCAAGGAGAGACTTGAAGAGATTCAAAAACAAATGAATAAAGTGAAAATGTTAAGAAAAGGAGATAGAAGATAAATGGTCATGTCATGTCATGTGAAAAATGCTTTAAACATTAGCGATCAGCCAAATAAATGACACAGGTCTTTGTAGTTTTCTATATTTCTCTTTCTGTCTGTTCATATAATCAGGGTTATTCCCATTTGCTCCTGATGGCTCACTGTCATACAGTGTTTTAATCACTTACTGTTACATGCCTTCAGTTATTAAGGGATCATGTAGAGCCTTGATGAAGGGTTTGATTTAAGTTCTGCTGGAGCCAATTTGTATAGACCTGAACTAAAATGATCATACAATATTATATTTCTTTTGGTAGATTTAAAATATGATGAATTATAGCAGACAAAAAAGACTGAAAACTGATGTCAACTGTTCATGGACTGGAAAATCATGGTGTAGATGATAACCTGAGATGCTGATCACAATGATACCATAACAATGACAGTTTTTTAAAAAGTGTTAAAGGAAGTTTTATTTACTTGGCATGTTCTCATTTCATTACTTCTGGCATCATCATTGTAATATGAACATTTTTTCTGAAATTACACTGTACTTTGACATATTCTGTTAATCTGGTGGCTAACACTGAAAATAAAGTTCCTTATTCACACAGATCATGTGCTGTTGTTAATCCTGAACAGTAAAAAACAAACAAACAAAAAACACTAAACTGAGTAAAACCCAACAAAACTTCTGTGGATCTGTGGCAGAGTTTTTTCATGTTTTTTTTGACATTTTAATCTATTATAGTTACTAGGGGTGTAATGGTTCTCTGTAAAAAATCAAAGATTAAATTAAATTAACATTAAATTAAGTTAAGTTCAATTACAAGTGCAAGTAAAATCGGCAAACACTGAGGAACCAATTAAATAAGAAACAACCTTTTTTTTTTTTTTAAGAAAAACATCCAATATCACCTTAGATAAATGACAAAAAGTCATGTTGCCAAACAGGTGCTTTTGCATTTTGTTTTGAAACTATATTGTCTTGTCTTTCTCACCCCTCTCTTCTTGTCAGTCAGTTAAACTCACTCTCCTCCTGTGATTAATGTGATAAAAGCCCAAAAAGCACTATTTATTTTTTGTGTTTTTATGCTGTTGTATTTATTTGTGCTGTTGCTTGTTTATTTGATTATTTGTTCTTAATTTTATTTTTTATTTGACAGTACAGGTTTTTCTTTAAACATACCGAACCGTAGTAAACCGTGACTCTAAAACTGTGATACAAACCGAACTGTGAGTAAGAAACATCACATTTAAAGATTCTATGAACTAGAAGATATTTTACTGTTAAGTACATTATCAATCCATTGGAGAAAATTTGTAAAGGTAGCCTTGGACATAAAATTTACTTATGGGATTTAGCAGAGTCAGAGTTGGAGCTTTAGGTGATGTTTCTTTACTCACAGTTCGGTTTGTATCACAGTTTTAGAGTCACGGTTTTACTACGGTTCGGTATGTTTAAAGAAAAACCTGTACTGTCAAATAAAAATAAAGAAATTAAGAACAAATAATCAAATAAACAAGCAACAGCACAAATAAATACAACAGCATAAAAACACAAAAAAAATAAATAGTGCTTTTTGGGCTTTTATCACATTAATCACAGGAGGAGAGTGAGTCGAACTGACTGACAAGAAGAGAGGGGTGAGAAAGACAAGACAATATAGTTTCAAAACAAAATGCAAAAGCACCTGTTTGGCAACATGACTTTTGTCATTTATCTAAGGTGATATTGGATGTTTTTCTTAAAAAAAAAAAAAAAAAAAAGGTTGTTTCTTATTTAATTGGTTCCTCAGTGTTTGCCGATTTTACTTGCACTTGTAATTGAACTTAACTTAATTTAATGTTAATTTAATTTAATCTTTGATTTTTTTACAGAGAACCATTACACCCCTAGTAACTATAATAGATTAAATGTCAAATACATGAAATAACTCTGCCACAGATCCACAGAAGTTTTGTTGGGTTTTACTCAGTTTAGTGTTTTTTGTTTGTTTGTTTTTTACTGTTCAGGATTAACAACAGCACATGATCTGTGTGAATAAGGAACTTTATTTTCAGTGTTAGCCACCAGATTAACAGAATATGTCAAAGTACAGTGTAATTTCAGAAAAATGTTCATATTACAATGATGATGCCAGAAGTAATGAAATGAGAACATGCCAAGTAAATAAAAACTTCCTTTAACACCCTTTAAAAACTGTCATTGTTATGGTATCATTGTGATCAGCATCTCAGGTTATCATCTACACCATGATTTTCCAGTCCATGAACAGTTGACATCAGTTTTCAGTCTTTTTTTTTGTCTGCTATAATTCATCATATTTTAAATCTACCAAAAGAAATATAATATTGTATGATCATTTTAGTTCAGGTCTATACAAATTGGCTCCAGCAGAACTTAAATCAAACCCTTCATCAAGGTCTACATGATCCCTTAATAACTGAAGGCATGTACAGTAAGTGATTAAACACTGTATGACAGTGAGCCATCAGGAGCAAATGGGAATAACCCTGATTATATGAACAGACAGAAAGAGAAATATAGAAAAACTACAAAAGACCTGTGTCATTTATTTGGCTGATCGCTAATGTTTAAAGCATTTTTCACATGACATGACATGACCATTTATCTTCTATCTCCTTTCTTAACATTTTCACTTTATTCATTTGTTTTTGAATCTCTTCAAGTCTCTCCTTGAGCTCCTGAATGTGCTGCTCTTTTCTTTCTCTGAAATTATTCACTTCTTCTTTTTGTCTTCTGGCTTCATCTTCATGTTTCTTCTTCATCTTCTCTATTTGTTCCTCAAGATTCTGTTTCATTTCATCACACTCTGTTTCTTCTCTGTCTATTCTTTCCCTCTCCTCTCTTTCTCTTCTCTTGATCTCCTTCGCTTGCTCTTGTTTCAGATCTTCCATCATTTTCTCCCATCTCTTTCTCTTCTCTACTCGTCTTTCTTCATCCTCTCGTTTTCTTCTCTTCCACTCCACTTTTCTCTCTCGCTCCAGCTGCTCATAATGTCTCTTCATTTCATTTACCCTTTCTTCGTATTCTCTCTTCTTTTGTTCTCTCTCTCTCTCCTGGTTCTCTCTCTCCTTCTCTATCATCTGTTGTTCTTCTTCTCTCCTGGTTTCAAATTTCTTCCTTATTTTCTCCAGTTCTTCTTGTTTTTCTCTCAGCTGTTTCTCGTGTTTCTCTTTTCTTTTGCTTTCCTCTTCCTCTCGTTCTCTCATCTGTCTTTTCTTCTCCTCCTCCCATTCTCTCTGCTGCTGTCGTTTAATTTCCTTTTGAGTCTCTTTGTCATTTCCAGTCTCTTTTATTTTTTGCTTTCTTTCTTCTCTCTCTTTCTCTTTTTGTTTTTTTCTCATTTGTTCCCCTAAAGCTCGCTTTTTTACTTCCTCTTCCTGTTTTTCTCTTAGCTTTGTCATGATCTGCTCATGATCATGTTTCATTTTTTCTTGATCTTGTTTATATTTTTCATCTCTTGTTCTATCTTCTTCTTCTTCTATTTCTTTTAGCTCTCCTTCATACTGTTTTTTCTGATCTTCAATCTCTCTCTTCATCTCCTCTATTCTTTGATCATATTCAGCTCTTTGCTTTTTCTCCTCTTCTGATCGTTTCTGATCCTCTGTCTCTCGTTTCTCCTGCTCTGATTTTTCTTTCTCCTTAAACTCTCTTCTGAGTGTTTCCTCTTGTTCTCTGAACTTCTTCTTCAGCCTCTCTTTTTCCTCAACTGTCCTTTGGTTTTTTTTCCTCTAGTCTCTTTTTCATTCTTTCAAATGTCATGTCATATTTGGCTTTTAATTCTTTAACTTGAGTCTGATTTTGTCTTTCATTCTCATTTATCAATTCCTGTGTGTTCTCTATCTGTTCAATAGAGATCGCTGCCTCCTCAAACATTTCATTGGTAAAATGTCGGCCCTGATTCATTTCTTCTATCATATCTACCAGCTGAGTAACTTGAGTCTGATCTTGTGTTTCTGTGTTGCTAAAAGCCAGGAATCTGTTTCCACAGTCACTGATCAGTTTCTTAAGTTCATCATCTTTACTTCTCTCTAAATATTGGTTAATTGTTTGTTTTTTCAGTTCATCTCCTCTAGTGAAGAGAACAATGCAGAAATCTGCTGCTTTTGGACCAAAGATCATCTTGATCATGTCTAAAGTGTCTTTCTCCTCTGGAGTAATTTTTCCCACACTCAGCACAATGATGATCGCATGTGGTCCAGGTGCTGACAGTGAAATACAGTTCATTATTTCTTCCTGCACTTGTTCTTTTTTTAGTGTTGTGTCAAAGAGTCCTGGAGTATCAATAACAGCTACTGATTGGCCATCAACTTCACAAACTTCCTTCTGACAAACAGTGGTAACTATCTGAGAACTGGATTCATCGTGGAACCCATCGTTTCCGAGGATAGTGTTTCCTGTGGCCGACTTTCCACTTCCTGTTCTCCCAAACAGCAAGATTCTCAAACATCCTGAATCTGATGATGAATCTTCATCATCTGAAAATGACAATAATAGAGATTAGAGATTAACAACAATTGGATACATTTGACCCAGAGTAACGAATGTTGAACTCAAATCTAAATTATAAACTATTTAAAAAATGCAAACAGTCCATCTCATTAGTTCTGCTACTACTACAGTTTGTTACTCTATTTGTGAGAAACAGTGTCTTTGTACCATTACAATACAGCAGTTACTGTAAATCCAAACACATAATAATAAATAAATAAATAAATAAATGAATATAAATAAGTGTGAAACCTGACCAAATGACAGAAAGGCTTTTTTGCCTCTCGGAGAAAGACAGCCACACACAAGAACCTTGCAGATAAAAATGTATGGGTTTCATTAAAGTCAGTCAGATCATTGTGATTTTTAATTTGCTATGTAATTGCTTGCCGTTACCCCATTACCCTATAGACTGTAAATGTACAGCTTGTATTTATTGCCAGCACAAAACCCACAATGTTTTTTTCTCTAAACAATGTGGCATCTCTCAGAAGACATCATATGCATTTATTAACCATGCAAAAATTGTTTGTGTATGGTGCCTGAATGCCCATGCACCAGGGGTGGACCTAGAAAATAATTTGTAGGGTGGCAAAGGGGTGGCTTGGAGTCTATGAGGGGTGGCAACACCAAAGCAAGCCCCTATGCGTAGTTTTTGGGGATTTATAGTCTGACATACACAACTGTGTTCACAAATATCACATTACCATTAAGTAGCCTAATCATCTATACTGTTTAAAAAAAATGAAAAATAAATAACATTTCAATATCCATCATGCCACCAAGTCAATAAACAATATAAGAAAACTTCAACAGGTTATAAATGTTTCTGAGCTTGTAGCACTAAAGAAGACATGCGATTCTATTCAGTTACTACTTAGATGGTATAAATCATGTTCAGTGCAAGTTTAAGATGTTAATGTCAATGATTTAATGGGGAACTATTGGGGAAAAATTATTTTCATTTTACTACTGTAAAGTAATCTTGCAGCAGATAAAAAAACGCACTAGAAAAGTTCAAATACCAAAGAACTGTATATGAACTTGGTATGCACCACAATACAATACAGTAACATATTAAATTAAAAAAGTAAATTCAGCATCCTCTGCACATTTGGCTAAATTTCATTACAGTATACAGTACTATAACAGTTTCTTGGTCTCCTGACATTATATAAGACTATATTTCTGGGTATAGTCATTTCTCAGTTCTGCAAAAATGCAATAGGCTACACATTGCTACTTAATGTTTAACTTACTCATTGTTAAACCTTTTGAGAAATGTGTCTGTGTTTTGAGAACTGAATGAATTGTTTGGGAATTTGAGCCAGCTAAAAATCAAGAAAACTGCTGTCACGAATCTGGTTGGTGATCTGCGGTCCGTTCACCACCAGATGTCGCTCTCACCCTGTCACTACACTCAGACTGTTGCACCACACCCCGGACTACATTCCCCGTCATTCAGTGCGCTGAAGTTCCCTGTGTTTAGCTTTCTCGTCTGGCCTTCTTGTCTTGACTATCTCGCCGCCTGCCTACTGGACTCTTGCTCGTTTCTCGGATTAATCCCTACGTCTTGCCTTTGACATACCTGTTTGCTACTGTTTGACCCTGCCTGTTCGACCATGTTTTTGTCTCGTCCTATTAATAAAAGCTTGCAGATGGATCCGCTCGCCTCTCGTCTCACTCACACCGTTACAACTGCAATACGACCAGATGCTACCTAACTCTGCTATTAGTTTCCGTGATCATCATCTTCTTATTGATTTCATGCTATTGTTTTGTCGGATGCGGCCAAAAGGCCTATATCCACGATTAAAGTGGAGTGAGCGGTCAGAGAATCGGATCAAAAAATTACACGATGAATCTCAGACATATCCAGACATGATTAGATTTCTCAGAGGACTTCTGAGTTAGCCGAGAAGCAGTAATTATCTGATTCACTAACAAATGTATGACAATTCATTAGTGAAGTGGGCCACGCTTTGTGGTTTTGACTCAAAAAGAACCGGTTCATAAGAGTCATTTGTTAATGAAGCCGACTACACTTGGTGCGCTGCGTGCGCGTACAACCATTGTGCACAATTTATTGAAAGACCTGTTTTTTTGCCATTATTTCGCTTTACGCTGTCATCGCTGCGGCTAAAAAATAGCACATGAAACACTGCTTACATTTATATTTTATTCTGTCATAATTCTGGGGTCGCAGGTGGGGTGGCACAGCTTTTACCTAGGGTGGCAGTTGCTACCCCATGCCACCCCGGTAGATCCGCCCCTGCCATGTACAAAATCTCACTGCACTGATCTAAACATTATAAGCTCTCCTCTCTGTTTCTCACAGAAGAACAAGTTATAAATCCTGAGGAATGAGGAACCTGGCAGAACCAGAGGGGTGGAGGGTTGAGGTGCAGCTGGAAGTCAGAAGAAGAGGCAGAGCCAGAGCGATGATGGATCAAGGTGGAGCCAGAGACCAGCAGAACCTGAGTGATGGCCATGGTGTCCATGGTGGAGCCGAGAAAGCGTTGAGCCAAGGTGGAGCTGATGGGTCATACACTGCAAAAAATGCTTTTCTTACTTAGATTTTTTGTCTTGTTTCCAGCCAAAATATACAAAAATTCTAAAAATCAAGGATTTTCTAGACAAACAAAAATGATTTCTTGTTTTCAGAAAAAAAAAAAAAAAAGTCAAAATTAAGTGAGTTTTTGCTTGAAACAAGCAAAATAATCTACCAATGGGGTAAGCAAAATAATCTTACTTTGCTTGAAATAAGATTATTTTGCTTGTTTCAAGCAAAAACTCACTCAATTTTGAATTTTTTTTTTTTTTTTTTCTGAAAACAAGACAGTCATTTTTGTTTGTCTAGAAAATCCTTCTTGATTTAAGAATTTTTAGATATTTTGGCTGGGAACAAGACTAATCTAACTAAGAAAAGCATTTTTTGCAGTGTAGGGCTGAGATGGAATCTGGGGAGCAGATGAGGCTGAAGGGTGACAGTGGATATAAGGATGCCTTTGGCAGAAGAAGGATGTTTAAAGCCTGGCAGGATCAACAGCAACGAAGGAGATTTGGAGCTGGGTGGGATGAGCACCAACAAAGACAGCTGTAGCTGAGCATGACCAGCTGTGACAAAGGTGACTTGTAGCTGGGTATGAAAAGCACAGGCAAAGAATACTTGGGTATTCGGGTATACTAGCTGGGTGGGACCAGCGGTGGCAGTGGAGACGTGGAGCTGAGCAGGACAAACTGCGATGAAGGAGTCTTGTAGCTGGGTGGAACCAGTAGAGCTGGATGCTTGGATCAATCAAATGGAAAGGAAAGGAAAGGAAAGGAAAGGAAAGGAAAGGAAAGGAAAGGAAGGAAAGGATGTGATGTGTGGCCAAGTATGGTGACCCATACTCAGAATTTGTGCTCTGCATTTAATTTATTGCTATTGCTGCCATATTGCTATCAGGGTTTGGTGCCTTGCTCAAGGGACTCACCTCAGTCATGGTATTGAGAGTGCAGAGAGTGCTGGTTTTTCACTCCCCACCCTGCCAGACCTGGGACTCGAACCCGCAACCCGGTGAGAAATATAATTTCACGAGTTCACCCTTACATCTAATCTGGTTGAGTAAACAATAAGCATATTTTGGCGTGCTGCCCTGGGGGAGGGCTCCGAGCCCGGAATATGACCTGAACCCAGAGAACTCCCCCCATCCCAAGTATAGGATGAGGATAGATTAAGAGTGAGGAGTTGGGGTGGAGGGGGGATGCCGACAAACAGTCGAATGACGGAGGTAAATCGGCTGTGTGCATATATATGACTTGTGCTAGTTTGGATGATTACCTAGATGAGTTGCACCTGTGCCAAATTAGTTAATTATCTGATCATGCTCCTCCTGAACTTTGTTATCAAACATCATGTAGTGATCCAATATACAGGCTATTTTATTAATTAAAGTTGCAAGGCAGAGTTGACAACAAGCTTCTGTGCTCCTTAATGTTTCTGTGAGTGTGCAGTGAGACCTCCGATCTCGCTCTGTGTTTGTGTGTGTGTGTCAGTAAAAGCAGTGCATTAATATAAAATTGTGCAGTAGACGGTTTTATTGCATACCTACCATTCATTCAGAATTAAGTATTTAGACAGACCATTGTATAAACCCAAATATTTGATTCTTTGCTAACTAATTTGACTGGTTGTTTTGAGTTGCTGTTTGTGTACTGACCCTCAGAAGTTTCTGTGTTAAGTTCATTAAATATATGTCTTTCTTCCTCTTCTTCTCTTTGACTTTCCTGTTGTTTCTGATTATCCCATTCTTCTTGTTCTCTTTTCAGCTCTTCTCTTATCTTTCTCTCTTGTTCTTCTATGTCTATAATGTCTCTTTTATATTGTTCTTCTCTTTCTATATATTCATCTTCTCTTTTCTTTTTCTGTTTCTCATGATTCTGTCTTTCTTCCTCCATCATCATCATCATTCTATCTCTCTCTTCTTGGTGTTTGAACTGAAGATCTTCTCTCTCTCTCTGTCTTCTTTCTCGCTCTTGTTTAAGTTTCTGATAATATTCATCCCATGTTTCCTGTTCTATCTTTCTTCTTCTGTCCTCCTCTTCATCTCTTCTTTGTCTTGCTTCTTGTTTCTGTCTCTCCCATTCCTCTCGATCTCTTTTCATCTCAGTTTTATATTGTTCTTCTCTCTCCCTAAATTCCTCTTCTCTTCTCTTTCTATCTTTATCATGAGTCTGTCTTTCTTCATCCATCATTGTCTTAATTCGCTTTTTCTCTTCTTCATGTTTGGATTGGAGATCTTCTTTCTCTCTTTCCATTCTCTTTCTCTCTTTTGTAAGTATCTGATTATATTCATCCCACTTTTCCTGTACTTTCTTTCTCCATTTCTCCTCCTCTTCTTCTCTTCTTTGTCGTTCCTGTTGTTTCTGTTTCTCCCATTCCTCTCGTTCTCGCTTCATCTCCTCTTTTTCTCTCTTCAGCTCTTCTCGTATCTTCCTCTCTTGATCCTCTCTTTCTTTAATGTCTCTTTTATATTGTTCTTCTCTCTCAGTAAATTCATGTTCTTTTCTCTTTCTCTCTTTCTCATGATTCTGTCTTTCTTCCTCAATCTTCATCTTCATCTTCTTTTTCTCTTTTTCATGTTTGTTCATCAGTTCTTCTCTTTCTCTGAACACTTGCTCCACTTTCTCCATCAGTATCTTTTTTTGTTTTTCTTGTTTTTGTCTTTCCATCTCTCTGAACATCTTACATGAGTAGTAACTCCCTCCGTTTGCTTTCACCATGTTGTCTATCTTCTGCAGTAGATCAGTCACCTGTGTTTGGTCTCCAGTGTCTTTATTATTGAACACATGGAATCTGTTTCCACACAATTCAATCAGCTGATTCAAAGCAGATCCAGGGTTTCCCAAATACTGTTCTATGGTTTTGCCATTTAGATCATCTCCTCTGGTGAAGAGCACCATGGTGTACTTTAAAGAGTTTTCACCAAACGTCTCTTGGATGATCTTCACTGATGTTTTCTCTTCTTGAGTGAATCGTTGTCCCAAATTGATCACAATGAAGAACACATGTGGTCCAGGCAGAATCATGGAGATGCAGCTGCCGATTTCTCTCTGGATCGCCTCATTAGTCAGATCAGTATCGAACAGTCCTGGAGTGTCGATCACAGTAATGTGTCTGCTGTTGATTTCAACTGTATTTTTCTGACACACTTTAGTAACAGATTTTTCAGAAATGTCTGATATAAAAGCTTCTCTTCCTAAGATGGTGTTTCCAGTGGAACTTTTCCCAACTCCAGTTTTACCCAGCAGCACAATCCTCAGATCATCTTCTCTATCTCTTGAATCTAAAGGTAGATCAAATAAAAATTAAAAACAATATATTGAATTTCAAATTAACATTGTAAATTAACATGTCATCAGAGACTATGTATAAATGTTAATATTGTCTTCATGATGATGATGTAAAGTTCACTTAACGAAAACGTATGAGTATACTTGCAGTATAAAACTACTAAACTAATAGTTTTCTGATACTACACTTAAAAGTGTACTAAAAATGCTACAAGTATTTAATTAGTAAACTATCAGTATACCTATAAGTTCACTTTTAGTACAGTTGCAGTACAAACTAAAAACATAGATGCAAACTAGTTGTGTACTCACAGTTTACTACTTTTATATGTAAAGTATACTGAAAAGTATACTTTTATATACTAGAAAGAGGGCCAATTTAGTCCCAAGGAGTATTGAAATAGTACTCTTAGAAGTATACTACTAATACACTGATATTTGTATACTTACTACATAAAGTATACAAAACATATACAGCTTTACATAAGTATACTTAATAAAATAAAGTGTACTTCTTTCTGGTAAGGGATTTTTTTTTTTTTTTTAAATCCCGGCATGTGATGTTATTTATATCTGAAAAATCCATGCAGATTTTCTGATCATTACCTTGTGACCGAAACCACGTATGTAATGAGTTCCACAGTTTTTCCATTGGTGCCTTCAACAGTGTCTCTGTGGAGAAACAAACACCATCTTTATAAACCATATGCTTCAATTTCTGCTTTCACTGTAACTGTTAATCGACAAAAGAGTAATTTATGATCACATTCTTAGAGGTATTATCCAGAAAAAAGGTCTTTGACAAACCTCCTCCATCATGTTCTGTTTTTGTGCTCTCTTTGAGATAAGAATCCTCCTCTTCGTTGTCTCCTCTGACTGAACCACCAGATCTGCTCGGATCTTCATCCACTGATGATCCATTACCTCCATCCTCATACATGTTACCAATAACAAATTCTCCATGTTCTTTCTTGAGTATCTCCTCTGTCTTTCTGAACAACTCTGATCGCCATCCTGGGTTTCCTGTATCAAACTGAAGATGTCGTCCTCCACACTCCTTTATTAAATCATGAACAGCATTATTCCTAGAAGTAAATATGTATCCACGTGGCTCTTCATCACTAGTCACCACTATAGTGTGTTTAATGGCCTGGTAACTGAAGCAGTTCAGCACATATTTCACTGTCTGTTTGTCATTCTCACTAAAGTCTTTATACTGCAGTATGAGTACAATCACATGAGGTCCTGGAGCAGACAGAGACACACACTCTTTCACTCCCTGTATTAACTGTTGCTGTGAGAGATGTGGCTGGAGCAGGTGAGTGTTGGTGACTGTAATGTGTCTCTCCTCCACCTCTCCACTGATTCTCACACTGTGCTGCTGCAAATAAGATGGAGCTTCACTGTAAAATGCTGTTGTATCCAAAATATTGTTTCCCAATTGGCTGTTTTCTGATTGATTCTTTCCTAACAGAACAATCCTCAAATTACTCACTGAAAAAGAGCACAAACACACATGTTGGGTCTTCATGTTAAGGGGACATTCCAAAGACATATTGGTTTTTCTATCATGCAAACTGTAATTTCTATCCCTTTGCCCCAACCCTACCTCTAAACACAACCCTCACTAAAAGTACTGGCATTTTTTCCAATAAAATGATTTATAAGCAGTTTTCCTCATGAAGACCAAAAAAAGGTCCAAATCAGGTCAATGTTATTCTGTCCTTGTGGGGACATTGGGTCCTCACAACATAAGGTTTACCCTGAGCTCTCTCTTACATACGCACAATGTTTACTGATTTACTCTTGGGATAATCATTACTTGGACACCACCCTTTTTCGTTCACAAAAAAAAAAAAAAAAAGAATGGCAGCTACATAGAGCTCTGTGACCACCAGAGAGCCGCTAACACTGATTCAGTACAGTAACCAGTACAGTAAGTGAAAACTGAAAAAGAAATGTGACCCATACTCTGTGCTCTGCATTTATGCCATCCGAATGCATACACATACCCACCCACATTTCCTGTCAGCACTGACACTTGAACCCACAACCTTCAGATTACAAGTCTATCTCTCTAACCATTAGGCTACAACTGTCAGTAAACTTGATGGAGTTTTTATTGGAGGATTTATTCATCTGTATTAGGAATTGCATGGATGTAGTATGCTAATTAGCCTTAAAATACTGCATTGGAATATATATTATATGGATCAAGAAGGCTGGATGCTATGCTTAGTGTATGTGTTAGGGGTGGTGATTAGGATTTTAGGTGTTTCGCCATCCAATATTTTTTCTCAATCATTTCAATAATTCCTCCAACTTTATCTTTTTATCATATAGGTTCAGAAGACTTGGAATGTGACCAAGATCTGTCAAGATCAGTATCCACCTTCTTTCTATGAAATGATGTTTTATTAACAAGGTTCGGGAGGAGTGCATCAGATACCTGGCCTAGTTATCGCAAAGGGGAGCTCACTCAAGCTAATCAATGCTACAAATTTAAATACAGCTGACTTGCCTCTATCCATTTGACTGTTTCTCAGCATTCCTCCACCACCCCATCACCTCACTCAGAGTTCTCACTACACCTAGGTGGGTTCTCTGGGTTCGGGCCATTCCCGAGCTCGGAGCCCATCCCCGGACAGCACGCCAAATATGCATTATTATACTCCGGCTAATTATATGTAAGCGCGAACTCTTGAAACACAGCATCTCTGATATTCTGGGAGAAAAATAAAACTTGTTTTGAATTCCACAGAGAACTACCCTTTAAAGAACTCCACAGCATGATTGTCTCAGAACATCCTGGGAACGTTACTAGGTGACATCCTTGACACCAGCGTGGACGTTTTGAGAACGTTTTGGGAACGTTTTGGGAACGTCAGATTTCCAATTAAAATATGGTCCCCTAAACATCCCAAGAACATTCTGAATGCTCTGTTAAGGTTCTCCAGATAATGTCCCCCAAACCTTTAAAGAACTCCACATTGTGACCGATTTTGAAGGTAAAAAGGCATTTTGATGATGATTGTTATTGCACAAAAACAACCAACATGTTGAACCAGCATGCTGATTCCCAGCTAGATCACTGTAGAGTTTGAGGTCTATGTTCCAAGTGCAAAATCACCAGAGAGAGAGAGAGAGAGAGAGAGAAAGAACAGGTTTTTGGTAATGTGAAATTGTAATTTGGCTTTTTGAGCCATACGTTAAAAAGGTTTTATTGCTTTGCTGAAGCTGGTAAACAACTTAGTAAATACAATTGGATTTGTTTGGTTCAGCTTCGATGAAATCTAGCACTGCATGTTGTCATGAAAAATTTTGTCTCTTAGTCCTTCTTTTTTTCTTAACGAGGAACAAATCTTGGTTTCTGGTTTCTGAAGTATGCCTGAGGACACACATGACTTGTACATTATGTACTTGGAGGAGGAGAATGCACATTCAGTCATTGAAGGGAAGGAATGTGCTAACTGCTGTACGTTTGTCCCTTTCCTCATCTGCACTCCATGGCTCAGGACCTGTGAGTGCTGATGCAAGGTGGAAAATGAGATTGTGGGGGTTGCAAGTTGAGATGGGTGAAGAGTTTTAAAAGGTATGGATCTGTCTCGAGCGAGTTGCTGGATCAGGGTGCGCTATCACTTGCGTCATCTAATCCAACAGATTGTGCTGAAAGAAAAGCAGGATGTGGCTGAGGAGGGCTTAGAGGCTGGTGAGCTTTCCCAGCCAGCCTGCCTCATATATGAAGAACTTCCGAAGATTATGGCCCATGCCATAGAGAGACTAGAAATGAGCGCAAGTTCACTCATGGCAGGTTGGACAAATGATTTATGCCCGGAAATAACTGTCCCAATTGAAAGGGAACATTTAGTTTTCAGGGGACTGATCTTTTTAAATGTAATGTATAGGCCAAGTATGGTAACCTAAACTTGCAATTTGTGTTCTGCACCTGTCCCATTACTCCTGTTTTTGTTTTTTTGTTTTTTTTATAAACATCACATCAGAGCAGTGAGCAGGTGGACATTTGACAGGTTGGAGGGTATTAATGTCAAGACCTCAGTGTGACACCAAAAAAAAAAAAAAAAAAAAAAAGTAGTAATGAAGTGTTATAAACTTTTTGGTTATTGGGTGAACTAATGGAGGTATATGTCAAGCGTCACCTGACCAAGACAGAAAACAGGTCTCATCGCATTCACTTGTCAAAGAAAGTGTTAACAACTGAGTAAAACAGCTCCATATTTAACAGAGCTCATACAAAACACTTCAACTGGAAGTGACAAGACCTGTTTTACAGTATACAGAAGTCTTTTGTGAATAACTCCCAAACTTTAACTGTAACAACACTGCATATTTTGCAATAACAATATTATTTAAAGATCTTTTATGTCATTTCAGAGATTTACCCATTGCATGAAAGGGAACACAAAAATGTTTCAGGTTGACACATTTGAATATCACTGCTAGGGATTTAACGTACTTACTTTTGGGACAATCCAATTTCTATAGATCTGCTACTGCTATAGAAAAGAAAATCACGCACACACATACATACAGCGTGAGACAGAGAGAGAACAAGTGGTTTAGCAATTATAAATTAATAACAACAACACTGGAAAAGCTGTGACAATGTTTGCAATTACTAATTGGATATAATTGAGTACAGTACAGTGTGCTGATGATACACAGATCAAAACCAATTTAACTGCTGATTTTCCTCATCTTTAGAAAAAACATGTCATTGGAAAGGTCTCAGGATTTCATTTTATTTTGTGATAAAAGTAAAATTGACAGAGAAATTTAGACTTTTGTGATTGTCTAAATTTTTTGTGATGCATTTTAAAAAATTCCATAGAGTTTGTATGGCACCCGGTGGCTGTTTGTGGTATAACGCCCTAAACAAACTTTCACAGGAACCTTATTTTTTTCATTGTCAACTTCTAATTTGGAACATAACTTATTTAGACATAAGGCTTCAATTCAAAAACCTGTTATCTAAAATATGTATTTTATATAAAATTCAATAAAAATGGTACAGTGCATTTTCTTTTTAATAAATTTAAACTTCTATAACTTATTAATTTTTTTTTTTTTTTTTTTTTTTTTTTTACTTCTTTGTCTTCTTTAAAAACAGACCAACCTTAGATCTGTATTCCAAAGTGTTCATGAATTACAACAATTTAAGTTTGGATAGTGCACTTTCATGCCTATTTAAAAAAAAATGGGGGGTGACAGTTAAAGGGTGAATTAAACACACCTGATCCAGCTAACCAAGTTCTTCAGGCTTATTTGAAAACTATAGGTCGATGTGTTGAACAGGTTGGAACTTGCACCCCTAATCTACATCCTACATAAAAAAGACTGAAATGTGAAAAATGAATAAACTGTCTGCTAACACAAGATAAAGGAATTTAGATAAAAATTAAAAGCCTCACATATTATCTCTTATACAAAAGGCCATCAGCAACACACAAAACAATGCCAGGAAATGTCCACACAACTAGCACAATACCTGAGAGCAGAAAATCTCCCATAATATTTTGTCAAAGTGAATGATTATTTTGAGAAAAGTGAAAGAATAAAGCAGTACACATAGATAAATTTAATGTGTACTGAAAAATTATATGTGAAAAGTACCCTTTATGTAGGTCATTAGTTTCTTCCTGGTGTTCAATGTAACCTTTAAACATAAATGTAAGAACTTAATGAAATATAATTTAATAAACTAAACAAAGAAAGACTGCTGGCTAATATTTCAAAAATACTCCAGAAATCATTGAGGAAACTTTGCTGCAAATATTTGTATCTAATTTGATTCTTACCTGAACTTGACGGCATTTCAACACATACACCTTCAAAATTAAAACTGAAAGAAAAATGCTAAAAGACAAGAACTATCCTGCACACCACCTGCAGACAGAACCAGATTAACAACACTTTGTGTCCTGGGGCCATACAGCAAACTCAAGTGTAAGGCTGTAACAAGTGATTATTTTGATAATCAATTTATCCAAACATAGTTAGAATGATTAATTGGCTATCAAAGATTAATTGGAATCACATATTATTCACTGGTTAATTAGTAGGCTTTAATAGATTATTTTAACTAATAAAAAAAGTTTATTCTAACTAATAAAACAAGAAAATCTTCAGCTTTTAAAAATGAATTTTAAACGAGCCAAGTGAACAGATCAATCTTTTCCAGGTTTTCAACAAAAGGCCAACTGCTACAGCGACTGGTATTGTGTTTTTTTTTTTAGGGATGCGAATTGACACAAACGTTGAACACAATTCGATTTCTATTCATAAGTTGTGATTTGATTGCGATATATCATGTACAGTACATTTATTTTTCTCAAGAAAAAATCTCTCAATGAATACTGTAAACTATAGGGAACCGCTGGTACATGATTATAAAATTAAAGGTTAAAATTAACAAAGGATTTGTATACAATTACATGTAACAGAGTCCCGAGATAAGGGACAAAACACGTCCTACACACAAAAAGCCCTCTTTATGTTGAGGTCACAAAATAAAATTGCCAAACAACGTGTTAAAAATCCAACAAATAAAAAAAAAAAAAAAAAAAAAAAAATATATATATATATATATATATATATATACACATTTAAATTGAAAGGCAGAGATTTGTAACATAAGCAATGCAAACAGAAAAAAACAAAAAAACAAAAACAAAGCTGTGACTTGATATTCGCGTCAACTCTGTCAGGATTTTTTTTTTATAAATCAAGCACTATCGTGGTCATATTTAACTTTAAGGACCCTTTCCTGTTTTCTGCTCTTTGTGGATCTCACAGTAGGACACTGTTTTATATATCTTTTTTAATATCATTTATACAATGTTAAAATCTCTGCAGTTATTTTGAAGAATAACTCTGAATAAAACTCAGATTTGTTTTTTTAGTCCCCCAAGAAGGCTGGTCATCCACAGAAGACAAATGCAAGAGAAAGCAACATAATTAGAAGAATTTCAATGGGGAATTGCTCGCCAGTTCAGCACTGAACAAGTTAAGGATCTGTTTTGACACATTTAATCACTGGCCTTCACCAGGCTCCCGACAGGAGTGGGCGTGTGGGAGAGGAGGTCTGGCAGCGTTTGATGAGGCACACCTGATGTAAATGAAGCCTCATCACTGCCGCTGTTGAAATGTGGAGCGCTCCTCTCCCTGGGAGACTGGTGTTTGCCCTGCGCATGCATGCTGTTGTCCTCGTGGGTCCAGGAAGGGAGCGTTGAGGGGGATCGAGCGTCGCTGAAGTGACGATCTGCTGGACCCACGGTCTGAATGTGAACCGCACCCGTGAGATGGGTGCGAGCCAGGAGGCCGGGCTGTTTAATCTCCAGGAAGTGCCGTTGGCCAAGGTGGATGAAGCTACTAGATGAAGCTGCTGCCCCCTGTGCTGCGGACCTCAGAGGGGAGCGTGTGTGGCTGCCAGACTCCGGCCCTTACCTGGACCCTTCCTTCTCAAACACTGCCCCTCCTTCACAGAACCCCCAGCACGACGAGGACACTAGATCCCCTATTTATTTTGGACACTTTATTTTCCCCCATTTTGGACAATTTATGTTCAATAAAAGCCTCTCCAAGGCCTGGCGTCACGTCCACTGTGTCTGACGTTTGCTCGTCCCGCCACACATACCTTGGTCAGTTTCATTCTTTGCTTGGCCCTTTGTTGTGTTAAACAGTAAAGTGTGTTCAAGTGCCAACAAAAAGACTTAAACTGTGTAAAGACATACTTAGCAGTCAATCAGCAAAAGTTAAAAGCAGCTTGTAAGTGTATTCATCTGTTTTCTCATTAGTTTTTAACGCAGTTGTCATTGCTTGTTTTGTTTACTGTGTTGAGACATGCTGAAGTCAGGTTTGGTCTCGTGCTATATCACGTATCTTGTCAGTGTGATAGAAATTAAAGCTTGTTTAGCTGAGTTTAATTACAGTTTGTCAGATGGGTATGAAAGATGTTAGTTTACCATGGTAGTGGTCGCAGCAGCACTCGTGTGAAGACCAAAAAGTATAAAGACAGCGACTCTACATGCGTGACTCCACTGAGCAAGGACTCAGACAAGGGACATAAGTATTGCTTTTTATTAATTCTCTTTACTACAACTTGTTTCACATTCCGTTACCATTACCCACCCTCTTAAAACCAATTTTGTAATTGTTTTTCAACCCCCTGTTCCACTAGGTACCTTCTTGGATGAGTTAGATGTGTTAGATGTGTTACACTCAAACTTCCTTGAAGATGATACTTCTCTAGTTATCCTTGGAGACTCCAAACTTACCCTTTCCTTTTATCCTATAACTTGTCCACTTCATCCTATTCCATCGCATCTCCTTCTAGCTATTTCTTCTACAGTTATACCTGCTCTCACACTCATCAACACATCTCTTCACACTTGTATTTTTCCGTCAGCGTTTAAATAGTCTTGCATCGCCCAACTACTTAAGAAACCCACTTTGAATGCAGCACTTATAGAAAAAAATTGCACATTAAATAAAGAAATTCACAAGTTCACCTGCCCATCCAGTCTTGATGGGCAATGGTAAACAAACTTGGCTTGCTGTCTTTAATGGAGGCTCAAACCCAAGGCTCAGCTTGAGTGCAGAGTTCAACCCCCCATTGCGATATTACCTAGTTGGACAATAACAGAAATAGAGGAGGAGAAGGGGAGGTGGAGGGATGCCGGAAGAACTGAGGCTGGGACAGTACAATGAGAGCTGCTTATATAGGCTCGTAATGATGATTAACAGAACTGAATGATTAGGCTCCTCCCGAACCTACGTTTGAAACTTCATTTCACGAGTTTGCCTGCCCATCCAGTCCTGATGGGCAATGGTAAAGGCTCGAACCCGAGCCTCGGCCTGAGTGCGGAGTTCAACCACCCCCCAAAAAGTGCTTACGAGACAGAGCAAGCTCAGCAATCAACTGCGAGTAGTTTGTGATACAAGTAGAGAAAACGTTTATATAAGGCAGGTGAGGGGCTAACAAACTAAATCGCTTCTGTAGGAGAGTGCCTGACATGAGAAATGTGGTAGCGCTGATACTACATCCACATGCAAATATTCTTACAGTGGTTTAATAAAATTGTTAAATATCTTGCTGTGGGCTTTACACTAAAATGTATGTTGTCAACGTACTTTGTAGAAATCTGCCAGGAGAAGCAGCCATGAAGAATAATCACTTTGAACAGAAGCATCTGATGACCTGCTGAATTGAACTATATTAAGTAAGCTTGCAGCCATTTGTGTTCACAATGCACAGTTTAAAGAACCATACTGATAACTGAAACTGTATCCTACTCGGATTTGATAACATATTGAAGGGCTTCATTTTCATGGCGTGAAAAAGGGGATTACTACTTTAGTTGATGGAGATCTGAAAAAAACATGATAATGGATAGTCTGGATAAATAATGCACCAAGTAAATTTGATTTAGTTGGAGATCAAACAGTTTATAAAAAGTGCCATGTACATTAATGTAAATGGTAAACCCTCGATTTGTGCAAAGTTTTAGATTATAACTTCACAAAACATTATATTATAGATTATAGATATAGATTATAACTTCACAAAACACAAAATATAAGGCATAATAATCACACTTTTAAAGCCTATTTACAATATAAAGGTGGCATGCTATTTGACTAAAGCTGAGACTTCCGGGATCAGGTTTGCCCGCAATGATGATTCAAAATTAAAAACATAATTTGAAAAACAACAGTAACCCAACCAAAGGGAGCTTGATCTATGATGCAGTGAGTGGAGACGTTACTATCATCACCGTACGCTGTAGAATAGGAGCGCAGGACACTGAGCTATTACATGCTCATTATTTGTTATTTAAGTTATGCAATAAGATTATACATTTAGAAATACCGCTTAAGAATCAGATCACTCTAAATGCTTTCGAGATGTAAAGTGATATCACTCAGAGCAGTGACTGGATCGGAAGAAGCGATGGATAAGGTAAGCAGAGCGGAATTTCTGATTGTTTTTGTGGGAAATGGATGTTTGATGCAGCGAGCCAACACTTGGGGTTATCCCCTTCCTCCGAATACTGAAGCTTGATTGCATTGCACCGGTAAAATTTACCGGCCAATGACACTCGAGCGCTCAACATAGGGGCAGAGCCACCCACTATATATAGGTCGGGCTGAGCGTCATTAACTCAGAATCTTTCAACTGTTCGAACAGGTACAAGACGATGATTACAACACAGCAGCGTGCACAGTGTCTTGTTCCCTCCTTTCAGGGAACCAAGGTTACATACATAACCAGAGACGTTCCCTATCAAGTTCGGTCTCAAGACACTGCATTAGCTTACGCTTGGGGAACGCATACAATCCCGCTGTGTTGTAATCCCATACCTGGTGAGAAGAGTCTAATGAGACAGACCCAATAGAGCCGAGCACATTAACTGCTTCATAGAACACTCAGGGAAGAATGACGCCCTCCAGCTCTAGAATAGGGGGAGCGCCAAGACCGCGAGATCTCTTCATGTACTTCAGGAAAAAAGGAAGCGGGTCTCTGGGGACGGCAACCTGGTGGCCCGACTGCAGATACCGCATATCCTATCTGTTCTTGGTTGGTTGCTCAAAGGGGGATCAATCAAGACCCAAATCTTGTACAGCTTCAGACAGGATCTTCAACAGCTCCTCGTCAATCAGGGCCGGGGGCTCGCGCACCACACTGTGGGAAGCTTCCGACTCCTGGCAGGCGGACGAGTCACCTACATGGCATCGTCGTCGTCATCCACTTCATCCTCTGTAGCACCAAACGAGACCAGATCCCGCACGTCATTCCAGGGGCAGAGGCTTGCCTTTGTGAATGAAAAAGGTGGCTCTTTTGAGTGATGAGCATGTAGGAATAGAGTTGACATGCATTCATCAGAGGGGCCTTCTGCATGTGGCTGCCTCGGCCTTTCCTCCCGCAGCTTGACGGCGACGGGGGGCAGAGGCAATGGATCTGGCCCAGAGAGTTTTGACTGTCATTTCTTCACTGAAAGGACAGTCAGACCCATCCTGCATGGCCTCTGAGTAGGCTCGGCCCAGACAGAAGACACACATGTCGTGATTCAGGGAGCTCAACAGGGCCCCCGCATGCACAGCACTCCTTAAGCGGCATCTCATCTTCTTGCCGGATCGCCAAAGGGGAACTTGAGGCAAAAGGCGTCCTCTTAGGGCGTTGTCAATGGCGGGAAGAGTTAACAATGGTGAGTAGAAGTCTTCGATGCTTGCTTCGTGAAGGAGAAAGATTCTGAGTTAATGATGCTCAGCCTGACCTATATATAGGGGGTGGCTCCGCCCCTAGGTCGAGCACCCGAGCGTCATTGGCTGGTAAAGTTTACCGGCGTGATGCAATCAGGCTTCAGTATTTGAGAGGAGGGGGATAACCCCAAGCACAGTGATGGGCAAGTTACTTCCAAAATGTAATACATTATATATCAGTAGTTACTGTCTTTTAAAAGTAATTAGTTACATTACAATATTACTTTCTCTGAATTGTAATGTGTTACACTACTTTTAAGTTACTTTTGAGTTACTTTCACCAAAATATCCACAGAAGTATGAATAGGCATTATAAAATACCAAAATGTAGTTTATTGCTGCTCATTATAGTGGAGGTTAATGAGGTAGTTCAATATAGCATAAAATTATAAAATCAAATTTAGAAACCATATTTAGATATTTAGTTAATGTAGACTTACATACCGGTATGTAAGTCTACATTAACGCTACTTGTAGTTTAGGTTAAACACAAATAAGCACAAAAGTTATTACATTTATAAATAACGCCGGTAAATAAAGCAAATGGTTATAATGTTCAACAGAGGCGATTCTAGGATTTTCATTTTAGGGGGGCTCAGCCCCCAATGAGGGTATAATAACAAAAATAAATAAATAAAACATTTATGACTAATAGGGGTGGTATACTACACTTATTGCAATATTGCCCATTTGATTACTAAATAAGCTAAATACAAGTCTTTCTGACCTGTTTCTCACAAAATTTTACTGTTTGCATTTCTAGTACAAGCCTCTTTCCTTAGCTGAAGTATGCAAACCTCTTTGCCACATGCACTAGAAACAATTGAAAGTTAAATTTTCAAATGAAAATGGCAACAGGATCGTTTTATAAAGTATGTGCTAATGTGCTTCATTTTCGCTGGAGGCAACAGCTGCGGCGTGATGAGGGGTGAACACAGCGAAGACGTAGGCTACAGTAATTAATACATGTTCATATTTATTCTAGAATACAGTAACATCATGATTACTCCCAATTTCCCGACAGGAGACTTGTCAATCAATAAATGGGGAAAAAAGTAACTGGCGTTACTTATTTGAAGAAGTAACTCAGATATTTTCTTAGAAATTCTTAAGTAATGTGTTACTTTACTAGTTACTTGAAAAAAGTAATATTATTACATAACTTGCGTTACCAACACTGCCCAAGCGTAAACTAACACAGTGTCAAAAGACCGAACTTGATAGGGAACTGAGGCTGGGACGGTGCAATGAGAGCTGCTTATATAGGCTTGTAATGATGAATGACAGGACTGAATTATTAGGCTCCTTCCGAACCCATGTTTGAAACTTCATTTAATAGCATTCAAGAGATAATGAGTTGGTACTTCTTTAGCACTTGTTAAGTAAGTACTTATTGAAATTAAGTAACTACTCATTGTATACAGTGAGTGTATGTATATGTATACAGCTTCAGACACAGACAAACAGCTTTGGTGCCTCCAACTGGACAGGAGTGTGAAGCACTTCTCCTGCCTTTTTTATGAGTAGAATATAAAGACATAAAAAGTTTTGAAAAAAATTAAAACAAAGATTTTCATCTAATAAAACAAAGAAAAACAAACAGTCATACATTAAATACATAAATTATCTTTAACAACTTTGTGATTGTTCTGTATTAAAATTAGAAAATCAGTGGAAAACAGTCTACAATTTAGTACAGTAGACATGTATTTTACTTTGTGTATGTGGTATTTACCAAATAAGAATTTTGATTATATTATCCATCTCCAATAAACCAGTAACACAAGACCACTGTATCAGTTATCATAACAAACTTGGAAAACGGATCAAAAATAAACAGTGAAACTTGGGTCCAAAATTATTTTCACTCCTTACAAAAACCACATGGTGATGGAAACGCTAGTTACGCATGTAACTGTGGTTCTGTGAATGGATGACAAACAGAGGCAGTATGAATACTTGGATTAATCGCAGCAACAGGCTGATAGGTCGAGAAAATATACCAACAAAGTCACGTAGTGATGTGTGCTGAGCTCTGGGGAGTTATAAGCCACAGCAACTCAGCACTCCGCCTCGGCACGCTTTTCTTGCACATTCGGAGTGACGAAGAACTCTGGCAGTCATCCGCAATTCACAGAACCACAGTTACATGCGTAACTAGAGTTCTGTTTCATTCCTATTGACCACCAGAGACAGTATGAATACTTGGATGACACATACCAACAAAGTCATGAGGAATGCCACCTACCTGATGAAAAAATTAAGGCTGCTCCTGAAGAACCGCAGAACAAACGGCATGATGAGCAGCAACGTTGACCTTATAAAACCTGGCAAATGTGCACGGAGAAACCCAGGTAGCGGCAGTGCAGATATCCGCCAAGGAAACTCCTCTGAAAACAGCCCAAGATGATGAGATGGCCCTAGTGGAATGACAAGTTAAACCAGAGGGCAATGGTTTCCCTGCTGCCTTGTAAGCCAATATAATAGTCTCCACTATCCAGTTCGACAATCTCTGCTTCGACACTGGAGAACCTTTTTTCACACCACCATAGCAGACAAACAACTGGTCTGAACTGCTCTACATAACACTTCAAGGCACGAACGGGACACAAAAGGTGAGTACCCGAATCAGAACCTGAAGAAGTCTGAAAAGAGGCCAGTTCAATATTCTGATTTATGAACTGAGGAAGAAGGACTTTCGGTAGAAAAGAAGGATTGGGTCGTAGGACCTCCCCGGTGTTGTCTGGCAACCAACGCAAGCATACCTCATTAACAGATAGCGCATGCAACTCACCAACCTGTTTTGCAGAAGCAACAGGCATATCCATTTGATGTCATTGCTCTGCAAGGGCTCAAATTGGGATGAGCAAAGGAACGAGAGCACAGTAGGCAGATCCCATAATGGAAAATGAGGATTCCGAGCAGGCTTTAGGCGGCGTGCACCCTTTAGAAAACTGCAGACAAGTTTGTGAGACCCAAGAGAAGACCCCTCAACTGGAACATGATGCGCAGAAATCGCAGCAACATACACTTTCAACGTGGCAGCTGCTTTGCCCTCTTCCAGTAAACGTTGAAAAAACCTCAAGACACTCGGGATGTCACATGTTGCAGGATTAAGTGCATGCTCCTCACACCATGCAGAGAAAAGCTCCCAACGTGAAGCATAAATCTGGCATGTGGAAGAAGCCCTAGCATTAGAGATAGTGTGAATAACTGCAGGATCACAATGTTCCAGAGGAGAATTTATCCCAATGGCCAAACCCAGATCTGCAGATGAGCTGGGTGCCAGATGCTGGCCTCCAGTTGGGAGAGGAGGTCCTTTCTGGGGGGAGGCTGCCCGGATTGCCTGTCAGAAGTCTCAGCAACAAAGGAAACCATGGTCTGGCTGGCCACCATGGTGCCACAAGTAGCACTCTGTGCTTGCTCAGGGAGATTCTGTGTATCGTCTCCCATAGCAGAGGGATTGGAGGAAACGCATATAGTAGGCAGCTCGGCCATTCGTGAGACAGTGCATCCTGCCCCAAGGGACTGGATGCTTCTGTCTTTGCGAACCATAAGCGACAATGAGTGGTCTTCTCTGAAGCAAAGAGATCCACCTCTGCCCTTCCAAACCATAGCCAGATTTCCCGCACTACATCTGGATGAAGCCTCCATTTCCCCGGATGTAATCGATTCCTGGAAAGAGCATCCGCTGTCTGGTTGCATACTCCCGAAATATGAGCCGCCCTCAGTGAAGCAAGTCTCGGCTGACACCATGTCAGGATCTCGTGAGTAAGCCGCAGAGACCTGTGGGACTTTGTGCCACCCTGGTGGTTCAGATGGAACACTGTTGAGGTATTGTCGGACCGAACAAGAACATGGCGGCCTGCCAGGACTGGCAAGAAAAACCTTAGAGCCATGAGCACTGCACGTAATTCCAGCAGATTGATGTGTTCTTTGGCCTGAATAGGTGTCCATCGCCCACAAATACCCCTCCGATTCCACGTTGCCCCCCAGCCCGTGAGGGAAGCGTCGGTTGTGACCAACTCCTGTCGAGAGGGAACAACACCCAGAGGCACTCCTGCCTTCAGAAACTCCTCCTGTCTCCACCGCTTCAATGCACGTATGCAATTGTGAAAAATTACAATCAGTCGATGGAGATGTCGGGAGATGAGTCTTAAACTGTTGTTCCATAACTGGAGTGGCCTGAGGTGGAGTAAACCGAGGGGAATCACCACTGTTGCAGCAGTTAGCATCCCTATTAGTCGTAGGACCATCCGGTAATGCAAAGACACCCCTGGCTGAAAGTGAGCCAAGAGTTGCAGAATGTTTGTCACACGTTCCTGAGACAGGGAGGCAGACATTAGGCATGAATTTAGGGTCATTCCTATGAACACAGTGGTCTGTACTGGAATCAGACAACTCTTTGTCTCGTTCACAGAAAAACCCAACTTCTGCATGTGCCTCAGAAGCAGCTTGGAGTCTTGCATGGCCTGCTGTCTTGTGGGGGTACAAAGCAGCCAGTCGTCCAGATAAGGGAGGATACGCATGCCTCTCATCCAAAGAGAAGACAGAGCTGCACTCACACACCTTGTAAAGACGTGGGGAGCGAGAGAAAGGCTGAAAGGAAGAATCTTGAACTGGTAGGCCTGATTCTGGAAACTGAAACGCAGAAACTTTCTGTGATGAACAGCAATTGGGACGTGAAAGTATGCATCTTTCAGGTCGACACTCACAAACCAATCGTCTGCTGCCACAGACCGAAGAACATTAGCCGTGCGAAGCATTCAAAAAGGAAGGACCTTCAGGAACAAGTTCAGTTCGAATTTCCAGAGAACAAGTTCGAATTTTCAGAGAAAGAGCCAGTGAACAAACTGTGTCTCTGACAACCGTCGGAACAATTTTTGAAAATCTGGAAGGCCGGCATCGAAACTGTAGCGTATACCCCCTGCTTAGAGTTGACAAGACCCATGGGTCTGCTGTGTTGGTCTTCCAGTACTCTAGCTGTTCTGTTGAAAAATGATCGACCACCGGCCTGTATATCTCAGGCTTTATGTGTGCGACCTTTAGAGGTCATGGGGGGACGCTGACGGGGTCCTCCTGGCAACTGTCGCTGAGGTGGCCGAGAAACTCTTGCATCCTCAGTAACACAAGGCCTTTGATTGGGCTGTGACTGAGGTGCAGCATGCTGGCGGAAACAGTGGTCCATTGTGGCATAGCTCTGACGATTCTGAGCTGCTGGTATCTTAAAAGTAGGGTTGCGTTGCACCTGCGTCAGTTGGCGAGTGGCTTCAGACAGCTTTACCCTCTTTTCCAATAGTTCTGGAACATTAGGCCCAAAGAGATGCCCTGGAACAAAAGGAAGATCTCTCAAGGTTTTCTTACAGTCCTCAGGTAGTCGTGCTTGGGCAAGCCACACTTGGCAGCGGGCTGCCAAAAGCGTGGCTGTTAGATTACCCAGCTCAGAAAAACAAGGAGAATCAAGAGATTCCTCCCCAGCACCTTGATTCTGAACATTCACATCCTCCTGTGTTGTCTTCACAGGACTAGCACATGTAACAGGTTGAAGTGACTGAAGCAGGTGTTTCAGTTCTGCCATCTCTGAAGAAAGCACAGAAACCGTCTTAGAAAGCGAAGTTTCCCCCATACGCGAATATTCGTCACTTCGCGATGCGGCTTTCTTCTTAGACGGTGGGGCAGTGCCGGCTGCCGCAGACACCCTGCGTTTCTTGGATCATGGAGGGGTTGCATCTAACTGCCCAAGTTTCACTGTTGTACTAGGATCCAACTCAGCAAGACGGAGCTGTCATTCAGACATGGGTAAGAGACTGCAATGCAGACACGGGTCTGTGAAAGCCTCTTTGAGATGTTGAACACCCAAGCAGGATGGGCAGAATTCATAACCGTCATCCGGCAAAAGATTATTAGGGCACAGCTTACGCGTCAAGGGGAAACCAGTGGCAATCGAGCTGTGAGCCATAGTTCCTCGCTATGAACACCCTCGGATATCACCGTAAGGTTTAAGTCAAGTGGAGAGATGGTAAACACGTAACAAGTCCAGAAAAAAGAAAGAAAATACTTCAAAGAAAAAATAAAAAAAATACGATTCCTCCGGATAAAACCGACAGGCAGTGCAAACAAAAAAACTTGTCAAAGAGAAAAATATATATCTATATATATCTAGATGGCCGATGGATTGAACCAAGGGCACAGAGTATAACCCAAATTCGAGGAGAAAACACTCGAAACAACGGAATTTATAATTAGTACGTTAACGGGAGACCACTAACTTACAGGCGTGGATAACACCAGCCACCGGATCGCACCGAGAGACACAGGGTGTTACCGACGAAAAATAATGAAAACTCACCAATAGTGCTGAATAGTTCCAAATCCTTTGACAAAGGTGTAGAAGCGCGCTGACACAGCTTGTGAGGACGATATCTCGCTGCTCTTGCAAGCTGCACTTGACAGTGTGTATATATATATATATATAACTTATTCAAGAACGACCTATCTCAAACAGGCAAGAAAGCGAAAGAGGCGGAGTGCTGAGTTGCTGTGGCTTATAACTCCTCAGAGCTCAGCATACATCACTACGTGACTTTGTTGGTATATTTTCTCGACCTATCAGGCTGGCGCTGCGATTAATCCAAGTATTCATACTGCCTCTGGCGGTCAGTAGGAATGAAACAGAACCCTTCTTTAAACTTACTAATAAAGTCATTACTTGAATAATATCAAATAATTACTATAACATGGATTTCTTCAACTTTATTAAGAAATTCCATATTTATTTATATCTGACCAGAGTTTAGAAACAAAAAGAAAGTGATAATCATGTTTATATTTTGGCAGAATTTGGCAGAGACAGAGTTCATGACAATACAATATTCTAGAGCTGAAATATGACACTTAAATTTAAGACATAGTTCATTAATACTCAAAAATCATTATTCAACAGCTGACCATCCCAAACCAATGTCTAAAAAAGTATTTATTTATTGTTTGCTTGGGTGATATTTATTATTTATTACAAATAAAAAGGAGTGAGGAGAAAAGTTCTTTAAAAATCAAACAACACAAAATCAGATGATATTAGAGTATTTTGTCCCATCTTGCACCCGGTGCAATGCAGCGCTAGATGCGACGCAAATGTTTACTGCTAGTTTCAGCCCGATGCAGTTATCATTTTCACATCCTGTGCCACGTTGTTTAAATAGCAAATGCTATGAGACTCTGATTGGTTTAATGCATGTTACACCCAAAACACACCCATGACTTATTAAGAGAATAGGAACAACCCTTTTAGATCATGCGCTGGGCACGCCAACTGTTTTTCCAATCCTTAAAAAGGATAAAAGTGGATTCGGATGTGCCATGTGCTTTAGACCATGCATTAGATCGTTAAAATAGAGGCCATTGAATTACCATCATAGTCAGAAGAATAGTGACCAGCAATCACCATTATAACATTTAAAAATATGTTTGAAATGTTTTACTTATGTATGAAAAGTCACAAAGTCTTGTGATAAAAAAAAACTTTTCTTCAAATTGCGGCTAAAGTTACACAAACAGCAAGTAAAAGACACAGCATTTATAAACACTAAAGCTGTCAGTCAGTTCAGCACAAACTCACTGTGTGTGAAAACTCCTGTTTTAATCAATGAATAGGTCAAAACTGCACAATCCATCTTTTGTTTACATTGTGTTTCTACTTTGTTGTAATAAGAGGATTTGTGCATGTGTACATTAGTAACAGACAGACACATAGTTAGCTTAATATACAATTAAATCGAATAACAATGTGTATAAAATGTAAGCGAGATCATGAACATTTAAGCAACATGGAAATTTTACATCGTAGATTTGCTTTATATCTTCTGATACATTTAAGTGCTGCACCAAACAAATCCAAACAAAATGATAATTTGCTTGAATACTAAAGCAACATTAATCATTCAATATCACGTTTCTAACACACATGCTGCATTATTTGATTGTAAAGTCTGAGTCTCTTCACCTGTATGGATCACATTCACACATTTATCACACATTTCTTTCTCCTCATAGACACAGTAGTGAAGCTCTTCTGTGGATCCTCACCTGATGTTTACTGCTCCTCTCAAGACCACTTCAAATTATGATATACAGCATTTATCATATTTTGGTGATGGATCTCTATTTATACTGTAAGATAGAACAGAAAAAGATAATCAGAGTTCAGTGGAACAAAGTACAAATTAGTTGTTATATTTTAATCACGCATTTTTTTTTTTTCTCGAGTAAAAAGTTAGCTTAAAATCCTCTAAAGAGATTAATTACTGGCTATACCTGATTTTGAATATGTATTTTTAAAATAGTATAATATAATACATTTAGAACAAAAAATCCATTCTGTTTGTCTCTAGAGTCAAAATAAAGTGAAACACATTATGCACAACTGATATTATTGCACAGCTACCAGGAATACTTGATTCTGATTTGTCAGTCATAATTTTATTAGCAATGCAGAATAATACGCAGTCATACAGGAATTTGAACTGGTATTTAAATGGGTATTTAAGCGCTCGTTTACTTGTCTTGGGTACTTGTCACTCGTTTTATTCAAACACAGTCCAAATACCCTCATTCACTGTTCCCAACATTAGGCCACTAGCACAGTTCAGTTGGAGTGAATGAAAACGAATGAGTGAATTCAGACACTAAGTGCACTGTCCACTCAAAAAGTGCCCTATTTAAGCATATGGGGGCGATTTCCAACACAGGGTGTGTCTTTTTAAAAGGTTTTCTTCTCAAATAACATTGCATGTCCTCATCTTTATTTATGCGGTGAAAAGATGTGTAATTAATGATACAACCCCAGATAGCACACGTACGTTCTGTTAAAAGATCACTTCATCTGGAAAACATCTGCTGTGTACAAACAGTTTTATATACATTCATACAGCGACTGTACATTATGTCTTAAATGTGCATCTTGTCTGAACTTCCAGGTTCACAGTCATTTGTTAGGAAATATTTTTCTTTGCAGAAGCTTTGCATTTAAAGAGCTAAACAATAATTCAATTGAAATCAATAATTTATGCCTAATTATTCACTTATGTGGCAAGAAACCATATAATAAGTGGGATGGTGCACATTTAACCGGTTGTTATCACAGAATAAACCCCTTCAGGATGATACAAGTCCTGAGCACCATGTTGGGTTTATTCTGTGATAACTGGATGTCCTGGATAGCTGGATGTACATTATACCCAGGGTGCGATTTGTGGAAAAAAAACAAACAAACAAAAAAAACATCTCTGGTCCATTACTTAAATGAACAGTAGGTTGTTCAGCATGGAGACGTTTATTCTTGTGTATTGTGACAAGTTTGTCATCACCAAATAGGATGCGAGTTAGAGCAGCTGCAGCAGAAATAATTCCATCGTCATCCAGCCTGCGCTCAATGTTGTCGACCAGGGAAACGAAAAATCCTTCATGAAATACATCTGCCTTTTGATGGTCTACGTCACTTGGTTGAGACACTTTTACACCCTTGAACAAATTCCTCATTCATGCATTTTGCATTTACACTAGGGATTCAACAATACAGTTAGTCCACGGTTCAATACGTACCTCGGTTTTGAACCGTTGTTTTTTTTTTTTTTTTTTTTTTTACTCCCGTAAACCTCTGTACACTGGAAAAAGTGTGGTTTAGTATATGTCTGCTTCATTTATTTATTTATTTATTTTTTTTACACAAAATAGAATTGGTTTCATTCATACTGGATGCCAGAGGGCACCCTCGTGCAAAAAAACAAAAACACAAAAAAAAACACATATGTGTCAAAGAAGTAGCACTGATGACATTCTGTTCCTGCTTCTCTAATATGGATAAAGGCATCGCTATAAACAAAACAAAACAAAACAAAAATAATAATAAAGGCATCGCTATTGCTGTATCTGATTAAAAACCTTCAACCTTCAACGTCTTGAATGATGAAAAGTAAGGACAATAAACACTCCTCTGCAATAATATATGGTTTATCTTTAAGCCATCTCGGGTATTTTCATAAGCCAATGCTAATCGACATACATTGAATATGAGTGTAGAATTTATTGTCTGCCTCATTCTGTGATAAGAATCCATATCAGATCACACAAGGAAGTTATTTCAAACACTCGACTGATGTTGTGAATTAAAAATGAGTTAGAATGTTTGTATAACTTTTGTTTTTTTAACTTTTGCTGGACAAGAGGTTTAGAAAGGCTTATCATTGCATGTCATTAGAATTGAAGTTGCTCTGCCTGTGTTGCTTTTTCAAATACAAGCGGTGAAGCGCTTCCTCATTTCAGCACGTGAAATCGTGGACAAACATACAGCAAATTCCGAGAGAAATAAAACAAGAAAGTTATTTAAATGCAAAACCGAAAAACCGCACTTCACAAGCACGTATTGAACCGTGTATGTCGTACCGAATGGTTCGATATTATATTGAGTATTGTGACATCCCTAGTTCACACCATCAGCTTGTCTCATAGACCGTAGTGTTCTCAGTGCAATGTCCACCTCAAAATCAGCACTGACCGCTGTGACATCTCTTGGAGGTGGAGGCCAGCGGGTAGGTGCCGTGCAGGTAAACCTCAGTCCCCTGATCTCAAGTGGTGCTCTAGGGACTGAGGCTGGAGGCTGCAGTCTCCCCCCATGTGATGCTGGACGGCTGTGAGCTGAAGCTGGTATCTGATTTTACCAGTGTTTTCCTACAATCTGACCAAATCTATTTCAAACTGTAATGATTCACTATTACTGATGTCATTAATAAAGCAGGTGTTGTTGTATAAAGCTCTGACAGTGTGCTTTTGTTCTCTTTCCTCCTTTGTGTTCAACATTTTAATCAACTGTACATTTAATTCTGACACAAACCCTTTGAAATAAAGCTTGATGATAAACTCTTTTTTATGAATATTTGAAAGTATATATTTGTTCATATATTAGAGGTAAATGAATCTCTTTAATATCAGAAAGTGAAGTTTACTCACCTCAGTTTACAGTTTGAGTCTCGTAGCACATCAATGAGCTGCTGCTTTGAGACTCTAATCATATTGTTTCTCAGATCAAGCTCTTTTAGAAACTGTAGTGCTTTTGTGTTTGTCAAAGACTGAGTTAAAGAAGAAACATCTGTAATTCCACAGTCAAAAAGACTAGAAAGAGACAAACAGAGGAAAATCATCTTACAAACAAATCATTATGCTGAAAATTTTTTTTACAAATATAATGTGAACTAATCATGAGATTTTGAGTATAAAGTGTTTTGGTTTAAACTGCTAAAGTGATTTTAATCATTTTGATTCTTGTGTGTGAATGTTACTGACCTCAATCTCTCCAGTTTACAGTGTGAATCCTTCAGTACGTCACATAAGTGATTCACTCCTGTGTTTTTTATTTGATTCCAGCTCAGGTTCAGTTTTCTCAGGTGTGATGGGTTTAATTTCAGAGCTGAAGTCAGGATGAGACACTGTTTCTCTGTAATACTGCATCTATACAGACTGAAGACAGAAAGAGAAAAGACAATGAATCAGATCCAAGTAAGGTTTATGTGTGAATAAATACATCATAAGTAAATGCCATAAATTAAAAAAAATAATAATAAATTCATTACGCTCATTTAATTTTACTAAAGAAAGTTTTACAATTTAATTTATTTAATTCAAATGATAATTGTTTAGTTGGGTCAACACAATTTAGCTGGTTTACATTCATTTAATCTACATTAGTTTGGGTTAGCTCAACTTTACTACATTGGTCAAACAAAATCTTATGTGGGAACAAATGACTATTCATTCACTCACTCACTGAGGACTTACTATTATTATTATTATTAGTAGTAGTAGTAGTAGTAGTAGTAGTAGTAGTATTAGTAGTAGTAGTAGTATTGTATTGTTGTTGTTTTAAACAAGCAGTTTCACTCATAATTATGCATTTCCCTTTACAGAAAAACACATAAAATAACACTTCATCCCTAAGTCTACAATCATGCAGCTGTATTTTGCCTTACATTATTGGGCTCGGGCACCAGGGGTATAAAAAAAATCAGTAAACCTGCTCTTTAAGATGTATTATTAAATTTAGTCAAGAACAACCAGGCAATAGCTTGTAACTCATATCTATTTAACTTCGAATCAATTTATTATCACAATCCAATAGGTGTACAAGCAAATAAACAGTATTTCCAGGCCCCGGAACATTTACCTTTTAATACCCAAAACAGAAATAACAGCCTTCGACACATGCACAATACAGTAGTCTTATGCATATGCACACTATAGAAGACCTCATCGTATGTACATTATAACAGACTTCAACACATGCGCATTCTAGTAGGTCTCAATACATAGACATTAACAATAAGCTTCAGCATATGCACACTACAGTAGACTTCAACATATGCACATTTTAACATCCGTTGAACTACTGGGCCCAAAAAAAAAAAAAAAAACCCTAACAGTGAAACAAAACCCCAATATTTACAACAAAATGAAAAACAAAATCCTTAACCGGATTAAACACGCACTCTCTCAAGTTCAGCGAAAAGATCTCTCACAATCTGCTCTCTATGAGATAATCCTCTCTCCAAACACACTTTACAGGATTCACATAAAGACAACACTAGTTCTCTCCGAACTAGGAATCGGCAGCCTTGATTCCACAACTCCCCCATTAAACACCATTAAACTTTCACCTGGCGTCAAAGTTTAATATTAAGCATTTTCACACCAAACAAGCAAGTGAATTATGCTCCCAACATACTCACTGAACAGTAAACTGTTAAACTGAACAGTAAACTAATAACACTGTCACTGCTGTAGAGTATAATGATACTAACTGTAGTTTCTCCAGCTTGAATTGTGTGTTCATCAGTAGAACACTGAGGTTTTTCACTCCAGAGTCTCCTAGTTTATTCTCACTGAGGTTCAGTTCTCTCAGGTGTGATGGGTTTGATTTCAGAGCTGAAGTCACAGCAGAACAACCTTCATCTGTCATTTCACAGCATTCTAACCTACATTGGGAGAAACATGAACAAAAAACAAAAAAACTTTTAAGTTTTGGTCAATTTTTTTTTTTTTTTTTTTTTTTTTTCATTTTGGTAAATGTTCTTTACCTCAGTCTCTCCAATTTACAGTGTAAATTCTTCAGTACGTCACATAAGTAAATCACTCCTGTGTTTTTTATTTTATTTTCGCTGAGGTTCAGTTCTCTCAGGTGTGATGGGTTTGATTTCAGAGCTGAAGTCAGGATGAGACACTGTTTCTCTGTAATACTGCATCTCCACAGACTGAAGACAGAAAGAGAAAAGACAATGAATCAGACAAGTGTCAAGTTAATTAATCATGTGTTAACACAATACTGTGCAATAATTAAAGGAGAAGTCCACTTCCAAAACAAAGATTCACATATAATGTACTCACCCCCTTGTCATCCAAGATGTTCATGTCATTCTTTCTTCAGTCGTAAAGAAATTATATATTTTTGAGGAAAACATTTCTGCATTTTTCTGCAGTTTAAATGCGGCTTTAAACTATCCCGAATGCGGATGTAAATAATCCCAGCTGAGGAAGAAGGGTCTTAACTAGAATATCAAATGGGAGTTTTTCGACATACCCTAACTCTCATGAACCGGGAAAAAAGACGAGCATTTGACATTAAAAAAGTATTTAAATTGTATTTTTTTAATGAAATTAACCGATAGTTTCGCTAGATAAGGCCCTTCTTCCTCAGCTGGGATCATTTACAACCACATTTGGGATCATTTGAAGCCACATTTAAACTGCATTTTCGAAGTTGAAAATCGGGGCACCATATCACTCCATTATATGGAGAAAAATGCTGAAATATTTTCGTCAAAAAATATAATTTCTTTATGACTGAAGAAAAAAAGACATGAACATCTTGTTTGACAAGGGGGTGACTACATTATATGTGAATCTTTGTTTTGGAAGTGGACTTCTCCTTTAAAACATTGCCAAAAACCTTATATGACCATAAACAAGAAGGGAAGAAAAAAAAAGATGAACAAAGTAGATTAAGATATAAAATCAACTATAGAACTACTTAAAAATAACATTAAAATGTAAAAAAATAGTTTAAATGTGAGAAATCAAGAAAAATCTGTTTCTGAATTGCAATTTACCCAAAGACAAGAGTATAGTTAATAATTAATAATTAGTATTTTATTGTCAATAACATTTTTGCATCTGTCATTCTTAATTTTACAGTATGTCTGAGTGAATGTAAAAAAAAACAAACAAAAAAAAAAAAAAAACGATGAAAGATCAGAAGGGCACACAAATTAGAAATACATTATGTGCATGGATAAATCATTTAAGCACTGCAATATTCCATAAAAATAATAATCAACTTTAATTTCATGGTCGCTTCATGAAAGTAAACAGTAATCTTTAATCACACTGTCACTGCTGTAGAGTATAATGATACTAACTCTAGTTTCTCCAGCTTGCATTTTGGGTTCATCAATAGATCACTGAGGTTTATCACTCCAGAGTATCCTAGATTATTCCTGCTCAGGTCCAGTTCTCTCAGGTGTGATGGGTTTAATTTCAGAGCTGAAGTCACAGCAGAACAACCTTCATCTGTCATTTCACAGAATCTTAATCTACATTGAGAGAAATGAGAAAGGTCACACTTTATTCTGTTTCATTTAAATGAACTGCTATAGAGTAAAATGATACTAACTCTTGTTTTTTCAGCTTGCATTTTGGGTTCATCAGTAGATCACTGAGGTTTTTCACTCCAGAGTCTCCTATTTTATTCCAGCTCAGGTTCAGTTCTCTCAGGTGTGATGGGTTTAATTTCAGAGCTGAAGTCACAGCAGAACAACCTTCATCTGTCAAATCACAACTGCTTAACCTGCATTGAGAGAAAGAGAGAAGATAGAAGAAAATGATTTAATAAAGTAAATATTTCTTCATAAAATGAAACAGAGGAAGTGTCTCAAAAACAAAAAACAAACAAACAACAACAACAACAACAACAACAACAACAACAACAACAACAACAACAACAATAATAATAATAATAATAATAAGTTGTGGCAAAGGACTATAGTACTTCAATGACACATCAGTGTCTCATAATTATTCTTGGATAAGACTTTGTGTCTTATCCAATGAGAAGACGCTTTGCTTAATTATTCATAACAGCATGTGTGACAGACACTTCAGACTGTGAGACTGCATACATTAACTGTGAGAAACATTCATGGATTGAGAGAGAATGTTTGTTTTTGCTTTGTAAGAGTTTGGCATAAATGTGATTCATTTAGTGAGTGTAACCGGTTTCACAGCTCCTTTAATGCAACCCATCAAAAGACTTCTAAACGCTGCAAAAGTTATAAATGTTATTAGAGATGCTCCAGCATGTTCATATATATGTTTTTGATACAGAGTGCAAATGGCTGTGCATTTATTTGTGTTTTTAACTCAATGGGAGCAAAATGAAACCGTCTAAACCTGAAGCTGTATGTGTTCTCTGTCTCGACTTCACAGCGCAAAAGGTTGTTCTGGAGTCTGATGGCTTGTGGATTCAAATGTTGATGTTGTGGGCCCTCATGATGACCCTAGTGCTGTAAATATCCCAAAGTGATGGGAAGGTTACTCCATAAATGAACTGTACACTTTTTAGTAGGGATGGGCGTATCAATCCTGAAGTATCGATATAACGGTACTGATGCAAGTATCGAAAGTATCGATACTCAAATACAAAATATCAATACTAAGGTGTGCTTTATTTACCAGTAAATTTTGTAAATGTATTTATTATAATTTATACATTTATTAAAGTTATTTATTTGTTTATTTAACAAAAAATAATGCATGCAATATGTATTTAGTTTGACGAATAACCTATGTTAGCAAATAATTGTGTAGGAAAGAACTATCTTCCTGCTCATCTGACATCTGAATGCATACAAATGTTGCAAGACAGAACCAAACAATCACAAAGAGCGTTCACTCACTTCTGACATTGCATTCAAACAGGGCTGCATTTCCCAAAAGTATCATAAAACGTTGATGTTTTTTGGGAAAGGCAGCTCAGAACAATACCAAAAAAAAAAAATAAATAAAAAAATAAAATAAAATATATATATATATACATAGCCTATGTCTGAGTTATTTCAAAATAAACAAATTCAAATTGTAGCCTACATAGTTTGTGCAATTACATTTATTAAAATTGAATGTTAAAGGTTCATGTTGATCATGTTGTATTCTGTAATATTTATATAAATCATACACTGTCAGAACAAAAAGGCCCCCCCCCCTCCCCCCCTTAACTCTTTATTCCACACTCTTTATAACAGTTTTAATTACTGGATAGGCTCACTTAAGAAGTTGTCTGTATCATTAGTTATTACAAAGTGTTTTGGTTTAAACTGTTAAAGTGATTTTAATCATTTTGATTCTTGTATGTGAATGTTTCTGACCTCAATCTCTCCAGTTTACAGTGTGAATCCTTCAGTACATGACATAAGTGATTCACTCCTGTGTCTTTTATTTGATTCACACTCAGGTTCAGTTCTCTCAGGTGTGATGGGTTTGATTTCAGAGCTGAAGTCAGGATGAGACACTGTTTCTCTGTAATACTGCATCCACACAGACTGAAGACAGAAAGAGAAAAGACAATTAATCAGATCTATGATGCATCATGAGCAAATGTCATACTTTCACTAATAAACCAGCAAAATCATGGAAACTTCTAACATATGAATAAACAAACCAAGAGAGGAATTTGAGGAGACTAGTTACAATCCATCAGTCAACAAATAAGTGAATTTTACCAATGCAAATTAATATGTAGAATCAATATAGAAACAATAAATTAACAACATTAAATGGTCTACTTTCACATTTCTAATGGAAGAAAATAATCAAATCAATCAAATCAAATGTTTTTTTTGATTTTTCAAGCCATTTTAGAGCATAGTTTATAACTACATAAATACACATTTCCTTTAATAATAATAATAATAATAATAATAAATAGTGAAATATACTATTAGTCCAGTATAAATCTAATTGTCAGAAACATCTGTGATTTGTTAGACTGTTTTTTGTTGACAAGTTTCATGCTGTTTTACAGATACACATAAAAACATAGTATTCCTGAATCTTTGATGAATCAAGATGGAGAAATGCCAGAAAGTGCAGCGCTGGAAATGATGTGACAAGACCCAGCAGTCTTAAACTAAACAGTGAACTTTAATCTCACTGTAACTGCTGTACAGTATAATGATACTAACTCTAGTTTCTCCAGCTTGAATTGTGTTTTCATCAGTAGATCACTGAGGTTTTTCACTCCAGAGTTTCCTAGATTATTCCTGCTCAGGTTCAGTTCTCTCAGGTGTGATGGGTTTGATTTCAGAGCTGAAGTCACAGCAGAACAACCTTCATCTGTCATTTCACAGCAGCTTAACCTGCAATGGCAAAAACATTTATCATCTTGTTTCTTGATTCTATGTGAATGTTACTGACCTCAATCTCTTCTGTTTACAGTGTAAATCCTTTAGTACATCACATAAGTGATTCACTCCTGTGTTTTTTTTATTTAATTCAAACTAAGGTTCAGGATCTATGATGATCCTAATATTGAAGAGCTACAGCAGGTATTTAGTTTCTAATAGTTTGAGTCACATTAGTTTTGTATGCGGGCAGGTACTGCTTCTACTTACTTATTTTACTTGACTTTAGCTATTTATTTAATGCCTCTATTCTTTATTCTCTGATAAAAGACAGCTTTCTGCATTTACACAATTAGAATATTGTATCAAATGCTGCAAATTAAACAATATGGCAAAATCAGGGCACTGCTTTAATCAATATATTTTAAGACCACTTGTCTTAAAATAAATCAACTTTAACTCTACTACTAGAAAACTACTAACTACTAACTACTACTAGAAAACTACTAACTGTAGTTTCTCCAGCTTGAATTGTGTGTTCATCAGTAGATCTCTGAGGTTTTTCACTCCAGAGTCTCCTAGTTCATTCTCACTCAGGTTCAGTTCTCTCAGGTGTGATGGGTTTGATTTCAGAGCTGAAGTCAGGATGAGACACTGTTCCTCTGTAATTCTGCATCCACACAGACTGAAAACAGAAAGAGAAAGAACAATCATTCAGATCTATGATGATCAACTTTAAATTTATTTATTTTTTTCATCTTCCAACAGCCTTTTGCTGACAGAGAAAGACTGGAGAACGACTACATGTTGTTCATTTAAATATACTACAAACTACGCAAATGTTATAAAAGGTCTGGAAAGGTTGAAAATTACCCATTAAGATGATGTGAGCTATTTATCCAAGTTCAGAGGTTTTACTGGGTAACATTAACTATTTAGTTTAGTTAACATGAACTAATGATTTTATGAACTAATGAACAACTAGCATTTAAAAAAGTTTTCTGTTAGTAAATACACTGTAAACTGACATGAACAATGAATAACTACATAAACTAACATGAACAGATTAATAAATGCTGTCAAAATATTTTTAATAGCTAATGGTAACAAATGAAAAAACAGTCAAATATATATACTAACGGCTTAAAACTAACTTTTTGCCACACCTGCCAAAAGCCTGTGACGTGATAAAATTTACCCGCAATTTTTTTGTATTTTTTTTTTACCGGCCATGAAACTGCAAAAACAGGCAGTTATTACTACTACAATGACTAAACATATTTACAACATATTTACTACAATGACTAAACACATTTACAGTTTTTGTCTCTATTAAATGCATTTTCCCTCAAATTTACCTATTAATTATAACCATTCAACATTACAGTATAACTGAAAGACATTATTTTTAACATTTAATAGGCTCTGAAATTTTTAATTTAAGTGATATTTAAACAATCTCCACACAAACTATAAATTTCATATCCATAAACTATACAGATTAATCTTTATTCATAAACTTTATTTATAAGCTACAAAAGTTAATCAGCGACTAGAGCAATCGATTTCTCTTTTTCTTTTGTTCTTTTATTCACATTAATGATAGACTTGATGTGAATGCTAGGTGCTGTGTGTTAGCATTCCGTTTGCCGGTTAGCCTGCCATTCACGTTTCCACTCATGTTTCTATTCACGTCTACTACCGCTTTCCTTTTTCCTTCGCTCTAGTTGAACGCTCGTTTTTATTCTACAACCGCGAGTGCAGTGTGCCTGCAGCATGTTATCCAGTTAGCTTGCCATTTACTTTTATTTTTGTATTTCTATCTGCATCTACAACCCTTGTTGTTTTCTCCCCCTGCCTTTCTCTTCACGAGTTCATCAAACAACAGTGGTGAGTTGAAATCCTTCTACAACTACGGTAAGTAATGGCTTCTTCTCCTTTTCTGGTAGTTTGCAGCACTACCAAAGGCAAGGCAAGTGTGAAAATGAGAAAAATGACTTTAAAGTTTTTTATTTGTCCAGCCAAATTAATTATAGGTAGGACACTGGAAATTTGGCAATTAGATGCTTTAGCAATGGAAAGTATCTACATTAAAAAAAAAATAAAAAAAAAAAATCACACCAAGGCAAAATGTGGTAACTTCCTTTGTGTACCACTAGAGGGAGCCTGAGTACCACTACTGGTACTCCTATCACAGTTTGCTATGCTCAGTAACGTAAGAGAATGCTAGAGATAGCATAATAGTTTTTATATTGATGTGAATGAAATAGCTTAACCTAAAAGAAGGACTTATGGATTGATGTGAATGCCAGCAACCAGGAATGGCCAGAATGCTTGTGGATTGATTTTATCGGGTTACAAGAAAAGGTAGGATATGGATTTAATTGCAAACTTTTCCTAGCCTACTGATTTTATAATTGATCATGCTACATGCTACGGCATTCGATTCCACATGCATCCAACTAGCTGAATAATCTGCATTATAAAAAGTAAAAAAAAGAAAGAAAATAAAATCTTTAAAGATTATTCACATTTACATATTGTTGCGTTATTATATGGAGCTGTCTGGCCGATCGCGATCTATCCAATTCGTTTGTCTAATGCTTCAGTGACAGATCATATGTATGAAAGTATACAAGCTACACCGTAATTAAAACACGGCAGATTTTAATGGACAGTAAAACAAAGGCAAAACACCATATAACTAAGAGTCAGCATTGTAACTTTATACTGACGCGTGGCTAAACAAAGGCAAAACGCCCTAACTCAATTTGAGCCTTCCAAACAAAGTCAAAGAGCAGTAACTGGTGTTATAAGGTGCTCTACCTTGGTTTCTCCAAGGGTTTTTGAAGTTACGGTTAAGACTAGAGACATGCATCCAAACTTTAATCGAGGATAATAAGAATGTGAGGGCCTTAGATACGGCTTTGGATGCGACTAGCTCAGGGAATCCTATACATTGTTCGGTTCCAGTAACTTTGCCTTTGCAGCAGGGCAACTGGGTGACTGTGAAACGGCATAGTCACGGGTCAAAACATGCTCCTCCCTTTCCGATCAGAACATCAAACAGGTTCTCCCCACTCAGTGACGCATCCACTGAGAAACCTGATCAAAAGTGTTCTAGTTATTGGTGATTCTATTGTACGGAACGTGAAAATAGAGACACCAGCCACAACAGTCCAATGTTTACCGGGAGCCAGAGCGCCTGACATATTGGCAAATTTAAAAGTGCTGGCTAATGCTAAACGTAAATTCAGTACGATTATAATTCATGTCAGCACAAATGATGTTCAACTTCGCCAGTCTGAGATCACTAAAAATAATGTTAAAGAGGTGTGTGAACTTGCAAGTAAGATGTCAGACACTGTAATTTGCTTTGGTCCCCTCCCTGCTTATTGTGGTGACGATACACATAGCAGACTGTCGTCACTAAATGGCTGGATGTCTAAGTGGTGCCCTGTTGAAAAGAGATGGTCTTCATCCCTCCAGGGGTGGTGCTGCTCTACTAGTAATATGGCATATAGTCTTAGAGTTTGCACTTGACTAACTGGGGCCCAGGTCAGGAAGCAGACAGACTGGCTAAACCGACCGTCTGCTAGCTGCCTCACGTCACCGAAATCAGCCTCCCCCTCCCGGAAGGCGCGTCCTCGTGCCGACAAACAGAGAAAACAAGATGTACAAAGTCTTAGGAGGGGGCTTCGGCGGAGGACGGACTCCCGGGAGGAGGGCAGAAGATGGAGTCCAGGGTGATGATGGGATATTCCATGGGGGTGATGACGGAGGGAGGAGCCAAGGAGGTGACAACAGGAGGGGGCTGGAGCAGGAGGAGCCAGGTGAGACCCAGACCGCAGCCATAATGGAGCCCCACGGTGGAGCCGATGGAGGGAGGAGCCAAGGTGGAGGAAAGGCTAACGACTCCATGGGGCCGACCGACGGAGGCGGAGCAGGTGGTGGTAGAGCTCGAGGCGGAGACGGAGAGCCGATGATCCTGGGCGACCCCAAGGATCCGGAGGGCCCAGGCGGAGCCCAAGGCTCTGGCGACCAAGGCGGAGGCGGAGATCCGGAGGTCCACGGCGGAGCCGGAGCGACAGAGGACCGAGGCTGTGCCTGTGGGAGGGAGGAGGTCCACAGAGCCGGAGGGACGGAGCGACGAGGCGCAGCCAGAGGAGTAGAGTCCAGAGGCGAAGGTGGGGCGACGACTGACCAGGGCGGAGCCGGAGGGACGATGGAGCCCGGTGGAGCTGGTGGACCGTTGGGCGACTGTGGAGACGAGGGAGCTGAGAGACGGGGTGGAGCCGCAGGGTCGGAGGGCCGAGGTGGAGTCCAGGACTCAGAGGCTGGAGGCGAAGATGAGGGATCCTCCAGCCATGACACCGATGGAGACTGGCAGACCTGTGGCGAACTCACCGCACAGATGGTGGGCTGAGGGTGAGCAGATGGGCTGCCAGGAGACAGCGGTGGCGGGACTGAGGCCGCAGAAACAATAGACAGAGGGAGGGTGGGTGGGAAATCCAGGCAGTCAGGTAATTTAGATGGTGGAAGAAGAGCGGGCATGTCTTTATATACATCTTCAGAGAAATTAATCAGATCTTGTTCTAGGTTGTCAGGCAGTTTAGATGGTGGAAGAAGAGCGGGCATGTCTTCATATATATCTTCTAAGACATTAGTCAAATCTTGTTCCAGAAAAATTTGTCCCAGATCCAGGCGTTGCTCACTCTCAGCGGTGGTGCAGTGGGCGGTGCTGTCCTCAGCACCCTCACGCCCATCAGGAACGTCCACCGTCGCGGGAATTGTGGCCGGCTCTCGCACCTGGTCAGACGCAAATTCCTTCAGCTCTTTTTTTTTTATTGCTTCAGCTGAAGGAGGATGAATTCTGGACAGAGTAAGGAAGCCATAGGGGAAACACAACGGAAACAAAAAACTGAGGAAAAAGTAACGGAAAATAAAACGGAGGGGAAGGTACGAAAAAACTGTTTCGGTCGGACGTTCTGTCATGCTCAGACGAAGCACACGAACAACGACATAAATAAACAAAAGGTATTTAATAAATCCAACGAGGAACACAGGAGACACAGGAACACAGGGTAGTAACATCAACGTCCGACAAGGCAAGAGGGGAACACACACTATATATACACACAGACTGATACAAACACAGGTGCAGACAATTAGGGCGATACCAAAACACAGAGCTGCAGGGGGAAATGGTAGAAACCAACTAAAGAGTCCAGGGGTGTGACAGTCCCTTTCTACAAAAATGCTTTTTGTAAATGATATGATCATTGATCATAACCTTGATGTGCTCTGTTTGGCAGAAACCTGGCTAAAACCAGATGATTACTTTATCTTAAACAAGTCTACCCCTCATGATTACTCTTATAAACATGAGCCATATCTAAAAGGTAAAGGGGGAGGTGTTTCTACAATTTATAGCAATATTTTCAGTGTTTCTCAGAGAGCAGCTTCAAGTATAACTCGTTTGAAGTAATGGTGCTTCATATAACATTATCCAGTGAGACAAGTGTTAATTATAAATCCCCGTGATGTTTGTACTTGCTAATGTACACAGGCCACCAGGGCACCATACAGATTTTCTTAAACAATTTGCTGATTTTCTATCTGAGTTGGTGTTGGCTACAGATAAGGTCTTAATAGTGGGTGACTTTAACATCCATGTTGATAATGAAAATGATGCACTAGGAGCATTTATAGACATTCTGAACTATACTGGAGCTAGACAACACATGTCAGGTCCCAATCATTGTCAAAATCATACTCTAGACTTAATAGGGTCACATGGAAATTATGTTAATGCCGTTGAAATTCTGCAGCAAAGTGATGATATCTTAGACCATTATCTAGTCTTGTGTATACTCCAAATAAGAAAAACTGTCAATTCAACTCCTTATTGCAAGTATGGTAGAACCATCACTTCTACTACAAAAGGCTGCTAAATAATCTTCCTGACTTATCTGAATTCCTCAGCATGTCCAATAGCTCAGAAAAACTTGATGATGTAACAGAAACTATTGACTCTCTCTTTTCTAGGACTATAAATACGGTCGCTCATCTGCGCCTAAGGAAGATTAAGGAAAACAGTCCAACCCCGTGGTATAATGGGCACACCTTAAAGAGAGCAGCCCGGAAAATGGAGCGCAGCTGTAGGAAAACAAAACTAGAGTTTTTTTTGTCCTGCTTGGCATGGATGTATCCTATCATATAGAAAAGCATTTAAAACTGCAAGATCTGATTACTTTTCGACTCTTTTAGAAGAAAACAAACATAACCCTAGGTATTTATTCAATACAGTGGCTAAATTAAGAAAAAATAAAGAACCAACAGGCATTGACTGTGCCCCTCAGCATAGCAGTAATGACTTTATGAACTACTTTACTTCCAGGATCGATACTATTAGAGACAAAATTGTCACCATGCAGCCATCAATTACAGTATTGCATCAGATAGTGTCCTATAGATCTCCTGGGGAACAATTCCACTCCTTTTCTACTATAGAAGAGGAAGAATTGTATGAACTTGTTAAATTATCTAAATCAACAACTTGTATGCTAGACCCTATTCCATCTAGGCTACTAAAAGACTTGCTTCCAGATCTCATAGATCCTCTTCTGAATATTATTAATTCATCACTGTCATTAGGATATGTCCCCAAAACTTTCAAACTAGCTGCTATTAAGCCTCTCATTAAAAAAAAAAAATTTGACTCCAACAAATTAATTAATTACAGACCAATCTCAAATCTCCTTTTTCTGTCAAAGATATTAGAAAAGGTAATATCCTCACAATTATCTTCCTTCCTACAGAAAAATTATATCTGTGAGGATTTCCGGTTTTAGACTGTACCATAGTACTGAGACTGTTCTTATTAGAGTTACGAATGATCTGCTCTTATCATCCGATCGTGGTTGTGTCTCTCTGTTAGTGCTACTGGATCTTAGTGGTGCATTCGATACAGTTGACCACAACATTCTCTTGAACAGGCTTGAAAATTATGTTGGCATTAGTGGTAGTGCAGTAAATGAAGAAGTATTATATCGATCACAAGTGAAACATACCAATTTGAAAAACTAACAGATTGTGTAGCTGAGATAAAAAAACTGGATGACAAGTAATTTCTTACTGCTAAATTCTGAAAAAAACAGTGGTGTTGTTATTGGACCTAAAACCTCCGCGTGTAATAACCTAAAACACTGTCTAATACTTGATGGCTGTTCTGTCAATTCTTTGTCATCAGTAAAGAACCTAGGTGTGCTATTTGATGGAAATCTTTCTTTTGAAAACCACATCTCTAGCATTTGCACAACTGCAAATGTCAAATGCTGAAACGTTAATTCATGCGTTTATGACCTCAAGATTAGATTATTGTAATGCTTTATTGGGTGGTTGTTCTGCACACTTAATAAACAAACTCCAGCTGGTACAAAATGCAGCAGCTAGAGTTTTTTACTAGAACCAGAAAGTATGACCATATTAGCCCGGTTCTGTCAACACTGCACTGGTTCCCTATTAAACATCATATAGATTTTAAAATCTTGATAATTACTTATAAAGCCCTAAATGGTTTAGCTCCTCAGTACCTGAGCGAGCTCTTATGACATTATAGTCTCTCATGACCGCTGCATTCTCAAAACTCTGGCAATCTGATAATACCTAGAATATCAAAATCAACTGCGGGCGGCAGATCATTTTCTTATCTAGCACCCAAACACTGGAACAATCTACCCAACACTGTTGGGGATGCAGACACACTCTGTCAGTTTAAATCTAGATTAAAGACCCATCTATTTAACCTGGCTTACACATAACACATAAACATATTCCTATAATTCAAATCTGTTAAAGGATTGTTAGGCTGCATTAAATAGGTCAACCGGAACCAGGAATACTTCCCATAACACCTGACATACTCAGTGCATCGTCAGAAGAATGGCATCTACGCTAATATTAGTCTGTTTCTTTCTTATTCCGAGGTCACATTAACCACCAGATCCAGTCTGTATCCAGATCAGACAGTCACTGCAGTCCCCCCGGATCCAGTCCAATGCTTTAGGTACAGCAGCATTTAAGAAATTGAATGAACAAATGTAAAAATAAACCAGTTCTTGTGTTTTGTGTTCTTTTTTCTGCTTAACATAAATGTTAATTTGAAAAATGTGGGTAACCAAACAGTTGCTGGCCCATAGTATTGTTTATTTATTTTTATTTTTATTTATTTATTTTTTTTTTTGCCCATCAAGTCATGGTGGACCAGCTAATATTTGGTTACTCATTCTTTAAATCTTGCTATGAACTATATACTTCTTCAGCAGTTTCCCCTCCCCAAATTTAATGAACATCACTTAGATGCGCAATTGCTCACTGTAACTAGATGAACTGAAGCTGGCTCTAGACTCCATGCCAAAAAACAAAGCTAAAGGTAGTGACTGAATTCCCCCTGAATTAATTTCCACCATCTAGGATATACACTGACCAAAATTATAAATGCAACACTTGAACTGAACTCAAAGATCTAAGACCTTTTCTATGTACACAAAAGGCTTATTCTCTCAAATATTGTTCACAAATCTGTCTAAATCTGTGTTAGTGAGCACTTCTCCTTTGCCAGGATAATCCATCCACCTCATAGGTGTGGCATATCAAGATGCTGATTAGACAGCATGATTATTGCACAGGTGTGCCTTAGGCTGCCCACAATAAAAGGCCACTCTAAAATGTGCAGTTTTATCACACAACACAATGCAACAGATGTCACAAGTTTTGAGGGAGCGTGCAATTGGCATGCTGACTGCAGGAATGTCCACCAGAGCTGTTGCCCGTGAATTGAATGTTCATTTCTCTACCATAAGCCAGAGAATTTGGCAGTACATCCAACCGGCCTCACAACCACAGATCACTTAGATCTTTGAGTTCAGCTCATGAAAAATGGGGGCAAAAACAAAAGTGTTCCATTTATAATTTTGGTCAGTGAAGTATTGTCACTTATTCTTAACTCTTAATTTCGTGATTAAAAATGGAACCTGTCACAGGAATCAAAACACAGCTTTCATAACCCTTTTACTCAAGAAGGGCAAAGATCCCTTAGAATCTGCCAGTTATTGGCCTATTGGTTTAAGAACTACAGATGCAAAACTCTGGGCTACAAAAAAAATGTTAGCCCATAGACTAAATGTCACGAACTCAGAGGGACCCCTTACCGGAGTATTAGTTTCAATTTGGACTCCATTTCCCACAACCCCGTGCCTGGGGCTGATCACCGGCACAGGTAGCAGCCATTACCGACCCTTTAAATAGCACGCTCACGCTCAGTTCCCCGCAAAGTCTTGTTGTGCCACTGCTAACATTTCTGAGGGTTATTTCCTGATCTTTCATTGCCAACCCGATTGTCTTGGAACTCTGTCTGTCTGCCTGCTGCCTGCCTTGTGACCCTTGCTTCGTTTGTTTGGAATTACTCTGTTTGATAGCCGCCTGCCCCGATCTCTTGCCTGGACTCTGTTACTGTTATTGGTTTGTCTACATTGCTCAGTTTGTTCCTGTTTGACCCTGATCTGTCTGTTTATGAGTTTGACGCTAATAAAGTTGCACATGGATCCCAATCACGTTGACTCCTCATTACACTAAGTAATGCTGGTGTTCATACACTGAATGGCATTTATTGTAATAGCCTCAAACTTAAGTGCAGAGTTTTCTTTACCAGCATTTTCTTTCTTTGTATATAAGACTGAGGTCAGCTTTAATGGCTTACAGTGTTCCTTGGGCCACCACTGTGCTGTCACATCCTCTCAGGGAGTAGTTGGACATTAATACTACTCCTAGTGGTTTAGTTTCTAAGATTTATAATTCAGTCCTTTCACTGCAGTATACTTATATTCCAGCTATCCACTCCTGAAAAAGGGAAGGTCTTGCTCAACCCGATTGGGATGTGGTATGGACTAGACTTTTCACTGCTTCTAAGAACCTTGCACATCAGATGATATATAATAAATGAATCAATCCTAGTGTACTATATAAGATTAAAGTTCGATCTGATCCTTATTGTCATTTAATACTGTAATAAATCTACAGTAGGTTTTTGCACGTTTTGAAAACACCCAGTGGTGGGTCTTTTTTTGGGAAATTTGTATGTTCTGTTCTTTCAGATTTTCTGCACTTGGATATACCTCGAGATCCGCTATTTTTTCTAATGTTAGACGATTCCATTCTCCAGTTGACTGTTCATCTAAAAAAGGACCTTTTAAGCTGCAAGTACTGCTGCCAAAAATACTATTTTAAAGTTATGGATAGAACCAAAACTCCCGCAACTTTTACTTGGCTATCATCAGTGTTGGGCAAGTTACTCTGAAAATGTAATTAAATTACTGATTACTGATTACTCCTTTTAAAAGTAATCAAATTACGGTTCTGATTATTTTTGTTATGATTTATTTCAAAAGTTACATTACATGTTACATTACTTTTTTATGTACATCCACAAACTTTACGTGAAATAGTAAGTTTGTGTGTTACATCCCAGCATAAAGGCTCCCGATAAAATATTTGTTATTAAAGCATCAACATTCACAAACCACTGTTATTTTTACTATAACCAATAGGCTGCTGCGTGTGTGGTTACAGAATGCATGGCATTTTGAGCGGTGAGTGGATTCTCTGATTGTCTATTGCATTCCAGAAATCAACATTGTTTACCATGTTATAAGTAGAAACTCTGCCTATGCTTACACGTGTTAATCGTTTTTGTTTTATATTAATTGTTCTTGTTGCTTTTGTGCAATACATGAATAGCAATTCATTTGTTTTAGATATTTTATGTTTAGATATTTCTATTTTGCGGGAGTCCCCCAAATCAACTTTTCTATTGCTTCCCGCATGACTCATGTGAAGACAATGGAAGTTGGTGTGTTGCTCTCTGCACCCGGTACATTCTCAAGACTTTTTAATGTGCCGTGCTGCTCTTTCAGGTGTTTTAAAATGGATATAGTGTTTTTCACGGTTTAAGAGATTTTATTCCCATCTGACAATGCACAATAATGTTCTTTCCTTTGACAGAAATAAACTAAAAATAATGATTGCATTTCCAGCTACAGAACGCGTACATCATGCTTACTTTGTTGTCATTGGTAGAATCCACCTCGCAGGCGCTTACCAGTCAAAGTAGGTCTCATGTAGAGGACGTCGCGTGTGCTAGCCAACACCTTATTTACAATTTAGATGATCAAACAGATTCTGTCGGCAATGATGTAATGCAACAGTAACGCATGCTTGTAACTATACTCTAATTACTCATTTGGAAATTGTAATGTTGTGATGTCCCTATTATGCTTATCTGACTTTTATTTCTTCTATTTTTCTTCCTCTCCTTTTGTACAAGTGGACGGCTTCATGGCATTTGTTTGTACACAGTTCTTTTGAACTGTCAATTGCCATATGTTTCTAAATCTAAATATAAAAAATGTTGATAAAAAAAGAATCAAGTATATGTAAACTTTCGAAAACTATTATTTTCTCTTGTAGACTGTATGTAAACATCTTTTGAAATATTTCATTCAGGTCAGTACTAAATAAACAATAACCTTAGAAACAGTAATAATACTGTCAAAACAGCTGTTTGCTAGCTCTGAATACTAGTACACTCTCTGGCCATCATCCAATCAAAGGACGTGAAAATGGCAATGATATTGTATGCCTGCAAGATGGCCCCAGTGTTGCCAACATGAAATCTGTTTGGTTAAAGCAACGGTTTGCATATAGTCCACATGTTTATGTAGGACCTCCATCGAACAAATCACCGAAGAACCACAGCATCACTACATTCCAGGGGAATCTAAAGTTTCCCCTCTGACCAGCCTAAGCAATAAACTTCATTAATGGCCATCCCTGCGGCCCCTCAAGAGGCTATTGGAATCTTCTGATCCCAGCAATAACATCTCCTTGTCTGGATCATTTGTGCTTATCTCCGCAGGGGACAAGATACCTCTGTACTTTAGAAACATGCAAACTAAATAGTTATTGGTGCTCGTTTGACCCATTTTGCTTACACATGGAAGAGGAGAGAGATCTGCTAGACATGCCGCAGGCCCATAGAACAATAAAACAGTGATAACATGGCTCCCCTAACTGGGGAGAAGGAACTTTCCCTCTCGTCTGAGGCCATCTCAAGAACAGATGGTCAGGGCAACTGGTGACCAGCCATGCATAAATTCATAATCGAATAAACAGGAAAGACAGATTTACACTGACACGTCCAGTCTGCAGGGCTCACTGGACACTGACAACATGACACTCTCCTGACCAATGTTCTTCCAAATGTTCTTTCCCCCCAACAAAGAATACATGAATTTATATAAACAATGCTAAAAAGACAATCATTTATCACCATTGCTAGTAGAGCAAATAATTCCGGTTATGTGTTGTCTATGTATTTTATGTGCTTGATGTGCATAATGTAACCTATAAAGTAGCCAATGCTCATAACCCCTTTAGGTAGACAAAGTTATTAATGTGTGTGCAAGATATCCGATGTTTGGTGTTGAATGAGAGCTTGTTTTATTTCCAAGATGTTGACGTGTATGAAAAGTTGATATATTATGTAGGATGCTTGCATTACTACACTTACTGAAGTGATTAACAAAATCTTGAAGAAAAGTTGCACTACACCCCGGACTACATCTCCCAGCACCCACCGCACTGATTGCGCCATACACCTGTGGCCAATCAGGCGTTCTATAAAAGCCCCGGATGTTCATGTTCTGGTCATGGAGCATTGTATAGTTTTCATTGTGTAGTTATCCTTTGTTTCATTGTGTAGTTATCCTTAGTGTAGTTCCTGTGTTTAGCGTTCCTGCCTGGCCATCTCGTCTCGTCCATCTTACCGCCTGGCTTTTGGACCCTCGCTTGTTTTCTCGGATTTATCCCTTTCGTCTAGCCCCTTAACGGATTATGTTCGCCGCTGTTTGACCCACGCCTGCTTTACGAACACCTGTTTGCTACTGTTCTGACCATGCCTGTTTTCAACCATGTCTTTGTCTCGTCCCTTAAATAAAAGCTTGAAAATGGATCCTCTCGCCTCTCGTCTCACTCCCACTGTAACAGAATGCTCCATCAACAAAGGATCCAGCAGCTTTCATCACAGCCATTTCACAGGTACGGACACTGCTAGACTGTTGTTAGCCCTCGAGCAGGGCACATGATCGCTCGAGGGCTACATTCAAGAGTTTCTGGACATTGACTTTTTCATTGAGGGAATTAACCAACCGCTAAAATCAAAACTCAAATGCGACTGGTCCACTGGTGTCAGTGCGGGCCACGCACCCCGCTCACAAAATGGCGGCCGCGTGAGAGCGTGATGCCACGGACACGCTGGCCGCTTGGCTCATTCGTGAAATGGTGGCCACGCTGGAGCGCGCTCAAGCAATAGCGGTGACAGCGGAACCCATGCACAAAATGGCAGCAACGGAGGAGCCTGTTCACAAAATGGTGGCGAAAAACAGAGCTTCGTTATGTCACAGCTGCCACACCAGAGTCAAGTCAAGTTTCCAAGTCCAGTCAAGTTGCAGCTGTGTTTCCTGAGTCCAGTCAAGTTGCAGCTGTGTTTCCGGAGTCAAGTAGAGTCATAGCTGCCACTCCAGAGTCCAGTCAAGCTTCCAAGTCCCGTCGAGCTTCCAAGTCCCGTCAAGCTTCCAAGTCCAGTCAAGCTTCCAAGTCCAGTCAAGCCAAAGCTGTCATTCCTGAGTCAAGCAAGGTCACGGGCATCGTTCCTTCAAGGTCAAGCAAGGTTTCACCCAAGCGCCCAGAACCACCATACAAGATGGCCACCCTTAGAAAGTCTGCACAAAAGATGGCCGCCACGCCAGAGCCTGTCGCAAAGATGGCTGCCACGCCAGAGCCTGTCGCAAAGATGGCCGCCACGCCAGTGACCACTAACGCCACGTCAGCCAAGCCACAGCCTGTTAACGTCATGTCTGCTTCTCCTGAACCTGCACCAGCTGCTGTTCCTGCAAGGTCAAGTCAAGTCACAGTTGTTCCAGCCAAGCCAAGTCACATCACAGCCGTTCCAGCCAAGCCAAGTCACGTCACAGCCGTTCCAGCCAAGCCAAGTCAAGTCACAGCTGTTACACTAAAGCCAATTTTGGGATCCCATTCAAACGCCATAATTCTCATTCCTTGAATCGTATCCATGTATGTGTAAGTGTGTGTATGTGTGTATGTATTTTTGTAGTTTAGTTTATGTATCTTACAGTAGTTCAATAAATCCTTGTTTCATAGAAAAGGACATTGTCTTTTCTTTTATGCTCACTAAGTTATTGTATTTGCTCTAGAGTTTGCTACCTAGCTCACAATAACAACCTAGTACTTTGTTTATAGTATAATCCAATGGCTATGGAAATAATATAAACACCCAGAATTCGTAAAATATACTAAGTTAAACTTTTGGTGGATGAACAGTTAATAATGTGTAAACTATTAATTCTGAATCAGTTAATCAAGTCGATTCAGAATCCTTTAGATTTAATTCCCAACTGAATAATTAAATTTGATATAATTTCTTACATTTACATATAGTCCACAAGAGAAAATTGTTTTGGCAAAATAATTAACAATTTGCAGATTCTGCAAGGTATATGTAAACCTTTGACTTCAACTCTAACTAGACATTGCATGCTTGTAGTCTTTTCACACTTTGATATGAAATGATACAGGCCACTGACTAGCACCTGGTGCTGAGGTGGAGTGGAGTGCACATCTGAAAAGTTTCCTGCTTATTGTGTTTGTAAAGACATTCTGCATCAAAATAAACTAAATTCTAATTCTAAAATCTCATTGCTGTGGTGTTGAGTGTATCTGTTGGTAAAATGTACTCACTTCAATATCTTCAGCTCACACACAGGATTCTTCAGTCCCTCACAGATCTCTTTGACTCCTGGGTACAGCAGATGACTGTTGTTCAGGTTCATCTCTTTCAGGATGGTTTTGGAGGAGAGAACAGTAGCTAGAACTGAACAGCTTTTCTCTGTCAGCTTACAGTTATTCAGCCTGAACACAAAAACTGCATTTCAGTCAGGACCACTTTCATCAAGTATATTCATTACAATTACAGTCATTTGAAAACGTTAGGACACCATACTGAATTCCATGGTTTTCTGAATCAGGACATCATTAAAACAAAACTGGTCCTTGGCCGCTCTTAAAATTTAGAAAATAAAACCTCAGATGAACAACGCATGACAAATTGCACCGTGTCATTATTTACTGAACAAAAATAAAGCCAAAATGGAAAAGCTATGTATGACAAAGTTAGGACACCCTGACACTGGAATTAAGAGGCTAAATAACAGTCAAGCACTGCTAATCAAATACCTTTGATTAACTGATCATCAGCAAGTCTGAGAGCTTCTATAAACGCAAAAGCTTTGGCAGTTTGCTGGTCTGGAGCCTTCAGGTGTGTGTTAACACAATGCCAAGGAGGTAAGACATCAGCAATCATCTTAGAGAAGCAATTGTTGCTGCCATCAATCTGAGAGGAGTAATACGGCCATTTCCAAACAATTTGAAGTTTATTCACAAGTGGAAGACATTTAAAACAGACACCTCTCATTCCAGGAGTGGATGTCCCAGAAAATTCTCCCCAAGATCAGACCGTGTAAAGCTCAGAGAAATGGCAGACAACCCAAGAACTACACCTCAGACTCTACAGGCCTCAGTTAACATGTTAAATGATAAAGTTCATGACAATACCATTAGAAAAATATGGGACAAAAATGGCATGTTTGGAAGGCTTAGCAGAAGAAAGCATCTTCTATCTAAAAAAAAAAAACAATGCAGCACAGTTTAGGTCTGTAAAGTTACATCTGAACAAAACACAAGTCTTCTAGAATAATGTCCTTTGAACAGACGAGAGTGAAGTGGAGATGTTTGGTCATAATGCACAGCGCCAAGTTTGGTGAAAACCTAAAGAGCATATCAGCACAAACACCTCATACCAAAAGACAAGCATGCTGGAGGAGGGCTGATCATTTTGGGCTTGTTTTGTAGCCACAGGACCTGGGCACCTCACAGTCATTGAGTTGGCCATGAACTACTCTGTATATCAAAGTAGAGTATCTAGAGTCAAATGCGAAGGCATTTGTCCGACATCTAATGTTAGGCCAAAACTGGGTTTTGCAACAGGACAGTGATCCCAAGCACACCATCAAATCTACAACAGAATAGCTGAAAAGAAAAGAATCAAGGTGTTGCAATAGCCCAGTCCAAGTCCAGAGCTCACCCTGACTCAAATGCTGTGGTGAGAGCTGTGCATAAGCAAATGCCCACAAACCTCAATAAACTGGAGCAACATCGAATAAGAAGAGTGGTCCAAATTCCTCCAGAACGATGTGAGAGACTGATAAAGTCATATAGAAAATGAATGCTTCAAGTTATTGCTGCTACAGGCAGAACACATGGCCTTTCCCTCTTGGCTGTATTTTTCTTAAATAAATAATGACACAGTGTGATATGTCATGTGATGATGTTTATCTGAGGATTTATTTTCCAAATTTTAAGACCTGCCAAGGACCAGATAATTTTTTTATTATGTCCTGATACAGAAAACCATGAAATTCAATAGGGTGTCTGAACTTTTTCACATGACTGTATATTGCACACTGTTAGTGTTGGTGGTATGGTTCTTTTCCGGGCAAAAAATGCAGCGATGCCTGGACAGAGCGGCGAGAGGAGCAAGTCAAACCCATCTGGGGTACAGAACAGGTTCAGTATATGCCTACATAATTACAATTCACAATTTACATAACCTGTAGAAAATACAAATACATGGTAGAGAATACTTGCAATGTAGTGAACTGATACAGAAAGAAAGAAAAGTCAGATTAGATTACAGGTGAGTTGGGTGGAGTTGGGGTTGGAGGACGAGGTTTGATTGTGAGCAGTGATGTGAAAGAAGAGATGCTGAAAAAATGGAATTAAATGGACCACTGTGATAAGTGTCAAGACTGGATTGGTACACGTCAGGAACAGCTGACTATCAGCTGATGTGAGCTTGACTGACGTGTTCTGCCTGAACTAACACAATGCTTTACTATTATTCAGCACATATTCATCACACATCAGATCAACAGCTCTTCATATCTGATTACACATGTGACTGACAGTCTTTAATAATGAATAAACAAAGGTTTCAATGTATAAATCATGTTCACTCACATTATTTTCTCCAGTTTGCTATGAGAGTCCATCAAAAGAGCAGAGAGTTTCTCCCCATCCAGATCTCCTAATTTATCTCCACTCAGATCCAGTTCTTTCAGTAGTAATGGACTTTTACCCAGAACTCCAGTGAGAAACTCACACACTTCCTCTGCAACAGGACTTTTCAAAAACCTACAGGAAGACAATAAAGTTTTCAGATCATTTACATATTTACATTATTTTTGCCACACATTCTGTTGTGTGTGTTGAATTTCTCTGAACTGCTATTTAATTCCAGTTCATGTCATTCCTATTCAACAATGGTGCATTTGACCCTTCTATTTTCATACAGCTTATTTCATATCTGTGGTTCATTTTTAAATATTATAAGTTTTTTTTTGTTTGTTTGTTTTTGTTTTTTCACCTGATGGTCTTTAATAAACAGAGTCCATCCTGTAGTAAATCATTGAGCAACTTCACTCCTGATTTTCCAGGATCATTTCCTGTGAGATCCAGCTCTATCAGGTGTGAAGGGTTTGATCTGAGAGCTGAAGCCAGAGCTTTATAACCTTTTTCAGTGATACTGCAGTCTGAAAGTCTACAGAAAGACAAAAATAAATAAACACACACACACACACATATTAAAATACGTCATTAGCATTCACTAAACCATTAGGATATTAACATTTTCCATCATCTCAAAACAGCAATCTGTTTGTCATTATTTTATAAATGAATCTACACCAATACACCAATTTCACACTACTGACCCATTCCTTGTGACACCAGTTTATAGACCAGCTGGAGCTTTACATTGATTCATGTTTAGATTAACCAAATTCAGACCTGAGTATCTGTAGTGTGCCCTGTGAATTTCTCAGCAGACTGGAGATTTCTGTCACTCCAGAGTGACCTATTTGATTCCTGCTCAGATCCAGCTCTTTGAGGTCTGAATTAAATGCTGATGCCAGAGCAGCACAACCTTCATCTGTAATACTGATGCAGTTTAACCTGTAGAAGAGAAAACAAAACCGATTAAGCTATACATACAATTACCCAAATAGCAGCTTTAGCTTTACTACTTTTATCCACCAATATGAGATTTTCATGATAATTATTGATTTTTTTTATTTGATATTATAATTATACTGTAAAATAAATAAAAAAATATATATAAATAAAAAATGTAAATTTTGTATTTTACAGTACAATTATTTAGCCTAAACCATACTTACAATGCTACACAGAACAAGCAATTTGGAGAAGGATTTCAGTTTTGAAGGATGGAATGATAAATTTACTATAATAATAATTGTCTTAATTTCTTTACTTTTGAATGTTAAGCTCTCAGGCTTTTATTTTGGTGGAAAACTACACAGTGACCTTTAAGTTTCTGTGTTTAGTTCACAGCAGGTTTATAAACACTTTATTGCACAAATCTGGTGAAATCTGTTAACATCATCTGCCAAAAAAATCTTTTTTTTTTAAATCATGTAGGAAATTACATGAACAAAAAAATTAAATGAACCTTCCAAATTCAAGCTCAAAATAACTCACTCACTTTTTTTTTTTTTTTTTACATTAACAGCCATTCAGAACCTCTACAGGCCAAAACAAAAATATCAGAAATAAATCATGATTACCAAAACATATCTTAAATTACATTTACATTACATTACATTTAATTTTAAACCTGATTGTGAGTTATTGAATGCATTCAGTGTTTTTTTATGACAGTCAAATTTTGTTTTTTTAGATACAAAAAAATAAATAAATAAATAAAAAGAAAATAAAACAATTCTTCATAACTTATCTTATAAAACTGCATTTGTTTCCAAATATACCTCTGTCCAGAAGGAACGTTTAGTGGTAAACATGTTAAAGATTAATGGAGAGGCTTTCAGTTGATAAAGTGATTAGCCAATTCCTCACAAATTTGAATTAAGTTGACTGAAAAAACGAAGCTGCCAATCTAAGCGCTTTGGAATGCTTCTTTTAAATGCACTATATAAAATAAAAGTTGTTATTAATGTGAGTTGTGTTGTAGCTGACATGGTTATTTTTTCCAGTGTGCTGATGCTAAATGTTGGATGGTACTGGTTGAAGGATAAGATTTATTGATGCTAACTCATTATCTGCTCACATGTAAATGCACTTCACTCTTAAGCATGTGGCACTGCAGACTATATATTTAATTAAATTGCAGCCTTTTGTGATTTGATAACTGCACTCTCATATCACAATTTTGCGTTCATTCTGATTAATTGTGCAGTCCTGATGACAAGTGTAAAAATATTTTTTAATTCATGAAACTGTGGTGGGTCACTACAGTCTGGGTAATGAATGGGATACACTTTTAAAATACTTACTTCAGCTTTTCCAGTTTACACTGTACATTTTCAAACAGAGTCAAGATGATCTTCATTCCTGTATTTCCTAGTTTATTCTCACTCAGATTCAGCTCTGTCAGATTTGAAGGGTTTGAATTTAGAGCTGCAGCCAGAACATGACAACCTCCTTCTGTGATACAGTTGTTATTCAGACTGCATAAAGAAAAAACACAATTCAGTTTTAATCTTAATATTTACCAGTATGTTTTAGCTGACAGTTGACAAACACTGGTGATGATGATGATGATGATGACAATCACATTACAAAAGTCACATATGGCTTTTCAGTCAGCAATCTCTTATACAAGACCAAAAAATGACCCAGCAGCAATAATTTAAAAGTGTCTCTGTAACAATGAATAAACATACATCAGTGTGTTGAGTTGACAGTGTTTATCCTGCAGTAGAGCAGCGATCTGATTCACTCGTGTGTCTCCTAGTTCATGTCCACTCAGATTCAGCTCTCTCAGGAGTAACGGGTTTTTACCCACAATTCCAGTCACATACTGACAGGCTTCATCTGCAGCAGGACCCAAAAACCTGCAGAAGAGAAGATGAAGCAAATTACTTGGCAATAAACATGATTCTGATAAAATATTTCTTAAAAGCCTATAAATAGTTTTTTTCTTTGTTAACTTTGATGCAGCAACAGGTCTACTTATTATAGAAGTAAAAAAAGAAAAAAAATCATCTACATCATTTATTTTGTATTACTTCATCACATCTCACCTCATTGTCTTGATTTGACAATTTGCATCCTGTAGTAAATCATTGAGCTCCTTCACTCCTGATTGTCCAGGATCATTTCCTGTGAGATCCAGCTCTATCAGGTGTGAAGGGTTTGATCTCAGTGCTGAAGCCAGAGCTTTATAACCTTCTTCAGTGATACTGCAGTCTGAAAGTCTACAAAAAGACAAAACACACACACACACACATGTCTGGTTTATTATCTTTGTGGGGACTCTCCATAGGCGCAATGGTTTGTATACTGTCCACACTGTATTTTCTATCCCCTTACCCTAACCCTACCCCTAAACCTAACCCTTACAGAAAACTTTCTGCATTTTTACTTTCTCAAAGAATCTTATTCTGTATGATTTATAAGCTTTTGTACCCATGGTGACCACAAGCCGGTCCCCACAATGTCAAAAATTTCAGGTTTTACTATCCTTGTGGGGACATTTGGTCTCCACAATGTAGCAAAAACAAGTACACACACACACACACACACACACACACACACACACACACACACACACACACACACAGACACACACACAGACACACACACACACACAAAGACTTTATTAGCATTTATTACAATTGTATTTTTTTTTTTTAAGAAAATAAAAGTGTTTCACTAGAAAAGATTCTCTTTTTTTTTTTCATTTAAATTGTATTTTGGAAGTTCAAACTCGCAGGCAACATTGAAGTCCACTATATGGAGAAAATTCCTGAAATGGCTGTATTAATTTCACATGAACATCACTCTAGACTTAGGGCTGCAGAGAGGAAGTGGCACAAATCACAAACCTCTACTGACCTTAGTGTGTATCAGTCACTCCTCGTTTCCTTCTCTGCAAATGTCTCCACTGCTAAAACAACATACTACCACAACCAAATTAACAATTGTCCTGACTCTTGCACACTTTTCAAAACCTTCTCTTCTCTTCTTTGTCTTCCTCCTCCCCCTCCTACATCGACTTTTACAGCTGATGACTTTGCAACATTCTTCATGAATAAAACAACATCAATCAGTGGCCAATTCTCCACACCATATACAGACACAAACTTAACAACAAATACACACTCTCTCTTCTTTCTCTCCACTCTCAGAGGCTGATGTTTCCAAACTTATCTCTTCTAATCATCCTACAACCTGTCTGCTAGATCCTATCCCTACGCACTTTTTTTACGCCATTTTTTCTTCAGTTATACCTGAAGATCCTCCTCTCCACCCTCTTGGAGATGGGCATCTCAGGTACCACACTCCAGTGGTTCAAGTCTCACCTCTCAAGTGCTGTAAGGTCCTTCAAGGTGTCTTGGAGGGGTGAGGTTTCTAAGTTACAGCTTCTTGCTACGGGGGTTCCTCATGGCTCAGTGCTTGGACCACTTCTCTTCTCCATCTACATGTCATCATTAGGTTTTGTCATTCAGAAGCATGGCTCTTCCTATCACTGCTATGCTGATGACACTCAACTCTACTTCTCATTTCAACCAGATGATCCGATGCATTGCAGCCTGTCCGACAGACATTTCTGGCTGAATGAAAGCCAACCCAGCACTTCATTACAACTTCTCTATACAACTAGGTTCATAAACCATAGAGCCTTCCAGGACTGCAGGAACCTTGGGGTTATGACTGATGATCAGTTAAGCTTGACAGACCATATCGCTACTACAACCCAGTCCTGCAGATTTGCCTTATACAACATTAGATTAGATTAGACCCTTCCTATCAGAGCAGGCTGCACAATTCCTTATCCATTACCTTGTTCTCTCCAGACTGGACTATAATAATGTGCTCTTGGGTAACCTTCCTGCATGCACTATCAAGTCTCTGCAACTGATTCAGAATGCAGCAGTGAGTGTGGTCTTTAACAAGCTGAAGATCATATCACACCCCTCTTCATCAGTTTGCACAGGCTGCCAATAGCTACTCGCATCAAATTCAAGGTACTGGTGTTTGTCTACAAGAAAACCACTGGCACTGCAACAATATAACTAGACTTACGTGCCCTCCAGAAGCTTGCGTTCTGCAAATGAACCATGCGTACAATTTTCTTGACCGTTCTCAGTTGGTGGAATGACCTGCCCATCTCAATTCGATTAACTGAGTCTTTAGCCATTTTCATAAAATGTCTAAAGACGCATCTTTTCTGCCAGCACCTGACCAATTGATACTAGCACAATTCTATTTCTATTCTATTCTATTCTATTGTATTCTATTCTATTTGTTTTTGTCTAGTTTAAAAATTATATATATAAAAAAAAAAAACTCCTGCAAGATATACTGTTAGACTAACTGAAATTTATCACAGCACTTGGATACTGTTGCTCTCTTGTTGCTCTGATTGCTTCTATTGTAGGTCTCTTTGGATAAAAGCTACTAAATGTGTGGTGGTTTCTCAGGGCTCAGTCCCTGGACCACTTCTCTTCTCCATCTACATGTCATCATTAGGATCTGTCATCTAGAAGCATGGCTTTTCCTATCACTGCTATGCTGATGATACTCAACTCTACTTCTCATTCCAACCAGATCACCCAACAGTACCTGTTCGCATTGCAGCCTGTCTGAAGTCGCCTTTCCACTACACACAACATTTGGACACAACTGTCGCATTTCTCCCCTTAGTGGCAGTCGCACAGAACTTTTCAAACCCTTACCTCAGCATTTTCACCTTGGTAAAATTGATGATTTGAATAAATATAATCAATGTATTAATGTTTTGTCACAAAACATATGACCCCTAAATAAAAACGTAGTAGGTTTTATGGGGCTAATCAATGTAAATAATGATTTAATAATGATAAAATAATTATTTCTGCCAATTATACCAAAGTACCATTTTACAGAAATAGAGTTTAATGAATAATGTTAAAGTGAACAAATATTGGTAATTCTAACCGCATGCTTATTGTTTTTAATAGAATACATCACATCCGGTCAGTGGTCACATACATCTAACCACAGAAGTTCAAATATTTTAACGGACCCGCAGCTCAAATCGGATCCAAAATTTCTGCATATGTATATTATCAGAACTCCACGCAGCTCCTGCACTACTCTCCATTGGAAATTAATGACTACCGGTCTGTCACTTGTCGTTCGTCTGAGATAGTGGAAAGGCGACTTGACAGACATTTCTGACTGGATGAAAGACCACTACCTTCAACACAAGCTTGCTGAGACAGAACTGCTCATGATCTCAGCCAACCCAGCACTTCATCACAACTTCTCTATAAAGCTAGGTTCATAAACCATAGAGCCTTCCAGGACTGCCAGGAACCTTGGAGTTGTGACTGATGATCAGGTAAGCTTCACAGATCATATCACTACTACAACCCAGTCCTGTAGATTTGCCTTATACAACTGTAACATAGTTTGTAAAACGGGAAGAAGGAGGCGGGAACCGGCGTACATTTAAAGACTTTAATAATAAAATAAACACAAAAGTAAAGTGGCAGCCCCTCATGGACGACTGCCGCACACAAATGTTTAAATGTTCTTTAAATGTTCGCCGGTTCCCACCTGCTTCTTTCCGTTCTACAAATTATGTTAAAATGGTGCCGAAACCCGGGAGGAAGGAGGGACACGCTGTAAGAAGAGCCCTCGATGCTGAGCAGGATTGCGGCACTGAGGAGGTCGGCCAGCACTTTTTAATGGGATATACTTTTAAAATACTTACTTCAGCTTTTCCAGTCTACACTGTACATTTTTAAACAGAGTCAAGATGATCTTTATTCCTGGATTTCCTAGTTTATTCTCACTCAGATTCAGCTCTGTCAGATTTGAAGGGTTTGAATTTAGAGCTGCAGCCAGAACATGACAACCTCCTTCTGTGATACAGTTGTTATTCAGACTGCATAAAGAAAAAACACAATTCAGTTTTAATCTTAATATTTACCAGTATGTTTTAGCTGACAGTTGACAAATACTGGTGATGGTGATGATGATGATGACAATCACATTACAAAAGTCACACATGGTTTTTCAGTCAGCAATCTCTTATACACGACACATTAAAACACCCAGCAGCAAGAATTTAAAAGTGTCTTTGTAACAATGAATAAACATACATCAGTGTGTTGAGTTTACAGTGTTTATCCTGCAGTAGAGCAGCGATCTGATTCACTCGTGGGTATCCAAGTTTTCGTCCACTCAGATTCAGCTCTCTCAGGAGTAACAGGTTTTTACCCACAATTCCAGTCACATACTGACAGGCTTCATCTGCAGCAGGACCCAGAAACCTGCAGAAGAGAAGATGAAGCCAGATTCAATTCATCTTTATATAATGGACAACATAATTCATTTTATTATACCTTCCTAATTTTTTTTTCTTGATTTTACTGTATAGCTTACTTGCCTTACTTTAATTGTTTATTGTTCTTTATTCTTATTTATTAATGATTTTCTGTTGGGTTTGTCAAACACCAATTTACCAAGACAAATTTCTCATAAATGTATACCTACATTACTTGGCAATAAATGTGATTCTGATAAAATATTACTTAAAAGCCTAGTTATTTATTCTTCGTTAACTCCGATGCAGCAACAGGTTGTTCAACATATTATATAAGTAAAAAAAGAAAAAGTTCACCTACATATCATTTATTTTGTATTACTTCATCACATCTCACCTCAGTGTCTTGAGTTGACAGTTTGGATCCTGTAGTAAATCACTGAGCTCCTTCACTCCTGATTGTCCAGGATCATTTCCTGTGAGATCCAGCTCTATCAGGTGTGAAGGGTTTGATCTCAGAGCTGAAGCCAGAGCTTTATAACCTTCTTCAGTGATACTGCAGTCTGAAAGTCTACAGAAAGACAAAAGACACACACACACACACACACACACACAAACAAAGACTTGATTAGCATTTATTACATCATTAGGATATCAACATTTTCAATCATCTCTAAAAAGCAATCTGTTTTTCAATGTTATAAACGTATCTACACAAACACACCATTTTTTTTCAGAAATATAGTAAATATTATAAATAATGATAAATAATATTATAATAATAAATATAATAAATAAATATGCTTCTTCAGACGTCGAAATGTGAATTGTTATATACGTTTCTGATGTTAAACTAAATCTGAATAAAAATGTTGATCATAAAAAATAATCAAGTGTATATAAACTTCTGAATGGGGTTCTTTTTTTTTAATTCAACTATTATTTGCTCTTGTGGACCGTATATAAACATATTTTAAGTGAAATATCTTATCCAGGTCAGTAGTAAATAAACAATATCATGCAGTAAGAAACCTTAGAAACAGTAATAATACTGTCAAAATATCTGTTTGCTAGCTCTGACTACTAGTACGCTCTCTGGCCATCATCCAATTAAAGGACGTGAAAATACCGACATTATCGTATGCTTGCTGGACATAAGAGAAAATTGATCCCTCTTATTTTGGCAAAATAATTAACAATTTGCAGATTCTGCACGTTGTATGTAAACTATAGATTTCAACTGTAACTAGACACTGAATGCTCATAGTTTCTTTCACACTTTAATATGAAATGATACAGGCCACAGACCAGCACCTGGTGCTGAGTGTCTGAAAAGTCTCCTGTTTAATGTGTTTGTAAAGACATTCTGCATCAAAATAAACAATCTTCTAATGTAAATATACACACACATATATACACACACACATATATATGATGACAGGAACAGCTAAATATATATATATATATATATATATATATATATATAACAATTTGCATTTTTATTCCCACAATCAGCCAGCGTGCAATACTAATCCCATTGCTGTGGTGTTGAGTGTAGCTGTTGGTGAAATGTACTCACCTCAGTATCTTCAGCTCACACACAGGGTTCTTCAGTCCCTCACAGATCTCTTTGACTCCTGAGTCCAGCAGACAACTGTTGTTCAGGTTCATCTCTTTCAGGATGGTTTTGGAGGAGAGAACAGTTGCTAGAACTGAACAGCTTTTCTCTGTCAGCTTACAGTTATTCAGCCTGAACACAGAAACAGCATTTCAGTCAGGACCACTTTCATCAAATATATTCATTACAATTATATTGCACACTGTTAGTGTTGGTGGTATGGTTCTGTTCTAGGCAAAACATGCAGCCATGCTTGAACAGAGTGGGGAGAGCAGCAAGTCAAATCCATCTGGGGTACAGAACAGATCCAGTATATGCCATACATATTTACAATTTACATAAGTTGTACAAATACATGGTAGAGAATGCTTGCAATGTAGTGAACTGATACAGAAAGAAAGAAAAGTCAGATTAGATTACAGGTTGAGTTGGGTGGAGTTGGGGTTGGAGGACGGAGTTTGATTGTGAGCAGTGATGTGAAAGAAGAGATGCTGAAAAAATGGAATTAAATGGACCACTGTGATAAGTGTCAAGACTGGATTGGTACACGACAGGAACAGATGACTATCAGCTGATGTGAGCTTGACTGATGTGTTCTGCCTGAACTAACACAACGCTTGATTATTATTATTCAGCACATATTCAACACACATCAGATCAACAGTTCTTCATATCTGATTACACATGTGACTGACAGTCTTTAATAATGAATAAACAAAGAGGTTTCAATGTATAAATCATGTTTACTCACATTATTTTCTCCAGTTTGCTATGAGAGTCCATCAAAAGAGCAGAGAGTTTCTCCCCATCCAGATCTCCTAATTTATCTCCACTCAGATCCAGTTCTTTCAGTAGTAATGGACTTTTACCCAGAACTCCAGTGAGATACTCACATGCTTCCTCTGCAGCAGGACTTTTCAAAAACCTACAGGAACAAGATAAGGATTTCAGATCATTTGTATTTTTAAATTATTTTTGCCACAAATTCTGTTGTGTGTGTTGAATTTCTCTGAACTGCTATTTAATTCCAGTTCATGTCATTCTTATTCAACAATGGTGCATTTGACCCTTCTATTTTCATACAGCTGATTTCACATCTGTGGTTCATTTTTAAATATGTTAAGTTTTTTTTTTTTCCTTCACCTGAAGATTTTTAATGAACAGAGTCCATCCTGTAGTAAATCATTGAGCTTCTTCACTCCTGATTGTCCAGGATCATTTCCTGTGAGATCCAGCTCTATCGGGTGTGAAGGGTTTGATCTCAGAGCTGAAGCCAGAGCTTTATAACCTTTTTCATTGATACTGCAATCTGAAAGTCTACAGAAAGACAAAAATAAACAAATAAATAAATTAATTAATTAATTAATTAATTAATTAATTAAAGTACACACACATTAAAAGACTTCAATAACATTTATTAAACCATTAGGATATTAACATTTTCCATCATCTCAAAACAGCAATCTGTTTGTCAGTTTTATAAATGTATCTACACCAACACACCAATTTCACATTACTGACCCATTCCTTGTGATACAGCACCAGTTTACAGACCAGCTGGAGCATTTACATTTGTCACGAATCTGGTCGGTGTCCCGCTGTCCGCTCACCACCAGATGTCACTCTCGCCCTTTCACACACAGACTGTTGCACCACACCCCGGACTACATTTCCCATCAGCCATTACACTTGACCCACGACCAATCAGCGGCGCTATAAAAGCCCCTGTATTTCGCCGTGCTAACCACGGATTGTTGTATTGTTGTTTGCTAGCGTTTTCCTGTTCCGCCCCGGAGGGCGGCTTCGCCTCCTGTTCCGCCCCGGAGGGCGGCTTCGCCTCCTGTTCCGCCCCGGAGGGCTGCTCTGCCTCCTGTTCCGCCCTGGAGGATCGCCCCGCCTCCTGTTCCGCCTCGGAGGCTCGGGCGTCGCCTGTCCCGCCTCCGGTTCCGCCCTGGAGGGCTCCTGCGCCTCCTGCCCTCCAGGGCGGAGCCGGAGGGAGAGCAGGAGGCGCAGGAGCCCTCCAGGGCGGAATCCGAGGCGGAACAGGAGGAGGGGGCGATCCTCCAGGGCGGAACAGGAGGCAGAGCAGCCCTCCGGGCGGAACAGGAGGCGAAGCCGCCCTAGCCGCCCTCCGGGCGGAACAGGAAAACGCTAGCAAACAACAATACAACAATCCGTGGTTAGCACGGCGAAATACAGGGGCTTTTATAGCGCCGCTGATTGGTCGTGGGTCAAGTGTAATGGCTGATGGGAAATGTAGTCCGGGGTGTGGTGCAACAGTCTGTGTGTGAAAGGGCGAGAGTGACATCTGGTGGTGAGCGGACAGCGGGACACCGACCAGATTCGTGACATAGGCACTCTGGAACAGGCTTGTGACCAGGCGAAAACTCTGGGGCTGGCTTGTGACTAGGCGGGAGCTCTGGAGCAGGCTTGTGACCAGACGGGAGCTCTGGAACAGGCTTGTGACCAGGCGAGCACTCTGGAGCTGGCTTGTGACCCAGCGGGAGCTCTGGAGCAGGCTTGTGACCGGACGGGAGCTCTGGAGCAGGCTTGTGACCGGACGGGAGCTCTGGAACAGGCTTGTGACCGGACGGGAGCTCTGGAACAGGCTTGTGACCGGACGGGAGCTCTGGAACAGGCTTGTGACCGGACGGGAGCTCTGGAACAGGCTTGTGACCAGACGGGAGCTGGGGCGGAGCAGGAAACCGCGTTATGGCCTGGGACCTGGAAACAGCAGAGACAGAGGAGGTAGAGAGAATATGGGGAGAGGCAGAGAGTCTGTAGGGGGACGCCGCCTCCACGGGAGGATCCACAGCCGAAGCTGACACCTCAGGAGGCATTGGCGCGGCCTCTCCAACTGGCGGGGGCTCTGGAGTAGGCTTGTGCTTGGACGGATTGTTCTGTCACAGGATGAACGAGACGAGAGGCGAGCGGATCCATATGCAAGCTTTTTATTGGGCGAGACAAAGACATGGTCGTACAGGCAAGGTCGAGACGGGAGCAAACAGGAATAACACAGGCAGTAGGAAAGAATAGTCCAGGAAACGAGAGCGATAATCCACAAGGCAGGCGGCTAGACAGACGTAAACGATAATGCAGGCGAGAAGTCAAAAACCACGGGAACTAGGAACTTGGAAACAGGAAAACGCTAGCAAACAACAATACAACAATCCGTGGTTAGCACGGCGAAATACAGGGGCTTTTATAGCGCCGCTGATTGGTCGTGGGTCAAGTGTAATGGCTGATGGGAAATGTAGTCCGGGGTGTGGTGCAACAGTCTGTGTGTGAAAGGGCGAGAGTGACATCTGGTGGTGAGCGGACAGCGGGACACCGACCAGATTCGTGACAACATTCATGTTTAGATTAACCAAATTCAGACCTGAGTATCTGTAGTGTGCACTGTGAATTTCTCAGCAGACTGGAGATTTCTGTCACTCCAGAGTCTCCTATCTAATTCCTGCTCAGATCCAGCTCTCTAAGGTTTGAATGAAACGCTGATGCCAGAGCAGCACAACCTTCATCTGTAATGCTGATGCACTTTAACCTGTAGAAGAGAGAACAAAACTGATTAAGCTATACATACAATTATACAAGTAGCAGCTTTAGCTACTACTTTTATCCACCAATATGAGGTTTTTATAATTATACTGCGAACAAAAAAAAACAAAAAAAGATAATTATAATAATATTTTGTATTTAACAGTACAATTCTTAAGCCTAAACCATACTTACAACGCTACATAGAACAAGCAGCTTGGAGAAGGATTTCAGTTTTGAAGGATGGAATGATAAATTTACTATTGTAATATTTATGCCTTAATTTCTTTACTTTTGATTGTTAAGCCCTCAGGCTTTTATTTTGGTGGAAAACTACACAGTGACCTTTAATTTTCTATGTTTAGATCACAACAGGTTTATAAACACAAATCTGGTGAAATCTGTTAACGTAATTTGCCAAGAAATGTTGAAAATTACATGAACATAAAATTAAGTGAACCTTCCAAATTCATGTTTTAAGCTCAAAATAACTCAGCCATTCAAAACTTCTACTAGCCAAAACAAAAATATCAGAAATAAATTATGATTACCAAAACCACATCTTAGAATAAAATATATTTCATTTTAAACCTGATTCTGAATCACTGAATTCTTTCAGTTTTACGATAGTCTGATTTTGTTTGGAGATAGAAATAAACAAAATAAAAATAAAACAATTCTCCATATCTTATCTTACATTTACATTTATTCATTTAGCAGACGCTTTTACGACGTAGGAAGTGCTCATAATACCATAAAACAGGCATTGTTCAGATAAGTACAAGCTAGAAAGGGAAAAGAGTAGAATAAAGATTTTTTCTTTTAAGTCAAATAGTTTCGAAAGAGATGAGTTTTCAGCAGTCGCTTGAAAGTTGTTAGGGTTATCTTATAAAACTGCATTTATTTCTAAATATATCTCAGTCCAAAGTGAATGTTTAGTGGTAAACATGTTGTTAAAGATTAACAGAGAGGCTGTCAGTTGATAAAGTGATCTGTTTCCTCACAAAATCTGTTTACTGAACTCCACTGTCATCCTTTAAAAAAGCCAAATCGAGGTCTTGTCTCCAGCAGCTCCAGTGACAAGTGCTGTGACTCTCACAGGCATTACAGACTGGATGTGTCATCCTGTACTCTATTCTGATGTACAAGGCAGTAGTTTAAAACAGTGAATCTAATCACTAGTGTTCACTTAAAGAATGAACAAAGTGGCATCAATTTTGCTTTGAATTAAGTTGACTGAAAAAAACTAAGCGCTTTGAGATGCTTCTTTTAAAGAGATACACTTTTTAAATACTTACTTCAGCTTTTCCAGTCTACACTGTATATTTTCAAACAGTCTCAAGATGATCTTCATTCCTGGGTTTCCTAGTTTATTCTCACTCAGATCCAGCTCTGTCAGATTTGAAGGGTTTGAATTTAGAGCTGCAGCCAGAGCACGACAACCTCCTTCTGTGATACAGTTGTTATTCAGACTGCATAAAGAGAAAACACAGTTCAGTTTTAATCTTAATATTTACCAGCATGTTTTACCCGACAGTTGACAAACACTGGTGATAATGATGATGACGACAATCACATTAAAAAAGTCACATATGGTTTTTCAGTCAGCAATTTCTTATACAAGACACATAAAAAACACCCAGCAGCAAGAATTTAATGTGTCCTTGTAACAGTGAAAAAAACGTACATCAGTGTGTTGAGTTTACAGTGTTTATCCTGCAGTAGAGCAGCGATCTGATTCACTCGTGTGTCTCCTAGTTCATGTTCACTCAGATTCAGCTCTCTCAGGAGTAACGGGTTTTTACCCACAATTCCAGTCACATACTGACAGGCTTCATCTGCAGCAGGACCCAAAAACCTGCAAAGAGATGATAAAACAGGAATCAATTCAGTTCTTAACCAAACTTGGTGAAAACAGCATCTGATTCTGAAACTACACAAAATTTAAATGTAGAATTTATAAATAATATTTCTATAAATAATTCACTTGGATATAATTTTGCATTACTTCATCACATCTCACCTCAGTGTCTTGAGTTGACAGTTTGGATCCTGTAGTAAATCATTAAGCGCCTTCACTCCTGATTGTCCAGGATCATTTCCTGTGAGATCCAGCTCTATCAGGTGTGAAGGGTTTGATCTCAGAGCTGAAGCCAGAGCTTTATAAGCTTCTTCAGTGATACTGCAGTCTGAAAGCCTAGAACCAGAATGAAGATGTCACATTCAGATGATTAATCAATTATTCTAGAAATGACCTTAGCAATGTAAATCCCTAACATAATTTAAATTGTTAGACATCAATTTACTGTAGTATCTCCATCTTACAGTCACTTTCAAGCTTTGAAATGTATTTTTGTTCTATATAGTGCTGTGCAATAGTCTTAAGATACTAGTATTTGCACCAGCTAAAAAGTCAGTTATTTCTTGTGCTGTAGGAAATATCACTTTACATTTCCAAACATTTTGCTATTCATATTAATAATCTGGTCAGATTATTGTTTGCACAAGGAGTCTGACAACAGCCAGTGCTCCACACAGAGATCTGATCTCATCACCATCCAGTCCATCTGGAATGACATGAAGAAACCGAACAAACTGAGACAGACTAAATCCAGAAGAACTGTGGCAACGTCTCAAGATGCTTCAAGAGAGACTGGAGGTTTTTAGATATATTTGCTTACTTTTATTAGGTTATAGATTTGGATATATATCCAGACATTCTCAGATACTACTTTTGGTCAAGTTTATTTTATTTATTTATTTGTTTGTTTTTAAACCAGTATGTGAACTCTCAATTTTTGCATTATCAGTCAAACTTGAACGCATAGAAAGCCTTTTGTTACACATAACATAAAATTTCAATAAAAATAGAAGAAAAATGAACATGAATTCTTTATCAGAGCTTAATTAATCTGGGTCTAATCTAAATAATGTCTTACACTTAAATATCATTAAGTACATTAATGATATCCGCTTTGTTCTGTTCTGTCTACCCTGGGGGGGGTTATTATTGCTGCTCAGAACAGAACCATACCGCCAAACCAAACTGTATGCTAAGTGTCTATCATTTTAACGATAGTGGTCCTATCCACCACAATAGAACACACTACTCTTGTCTCTAGCTATCGCTAAGAAAACAATTCTTATAAACTAGGAAAAATAAAAACCAAATTTCTGTTACACAATGGTTTCAATTATTAAAAGAACACATAGGTGATGAAAGACAAACCACTGTAGTTAAAAACCAATTGGACACATTTACATTACAATTCACACCTCTCCTCTCCTTTCTAGACATGTAGATATCATCTATCTATTTTTTATTTTGTATCCCATATTGTTATGTATACTATATTAAATACCTAAAAGTGAATTGATGGCCTAAACTACAAAATAAGAAGAAATGTTAGGGTCCCATAACTATTTTACACATATACATACATATTCATACATATATATAATATATATATATATATATACACCACATTTTAGTATATTCTTAATCTACTTAACTTGATATATAATTATGTAATTTTATAATTACACATGCACGCATTTGTATCTATATGTATAGAAAGAAAGTTACATATTTGATATATAACCTTCTTTCTATAATATGAAATATACAGTATGGATCATATCATAGTTTATAAATGGAGACTTACGTAATAGAGACTATACGTAATGTGTGCGTGTAGGTATATGTATGTATATATATATACATACATATATATACATATGTATGTATGTATGTATGTATATGTATGTGTGTATATATGAATTGTTTATGTATGATTATGTAAATTTACGTAGATACGGCATTAATGCACAGAATTAATAATACATTGTTATTATTCTTCCTCTTGCTCTCTTTTTTTTTCCTCTTTCTCTTCTTCCTACCTTCTTCTCTCCATCGATTTGAAGGTTAACAGGGGTAAATAGTAAATATTACTGGGGTAAGATAGGGCTGCCCTGCCCTACAAAGCTTCTCTTGCGCATGCAAATTTAATTTACGCTTACAGTCTTATGTACACTTGTACGATGCATACTCTTCACATGCAAATCTTTATGGCATTATATTATCTCCATAATACCTACCTTGAACATAACCAAATACATTCTGTAAATGGTATAGCAAAATGCATCGCCTTAGGAGTATCAATGACAGACCAAATAAAAAATGAACACTACGGCAGGCATAAATATAAAAGCAAAGCATACAGACTTCTTCATTATCTATGTCTGTTTTTCACCTTATGTTTTTGTTGAGCTCAACTTTTGTCTATTGTCACACAACGTACCTCAGTATCTCCAAATGACACTTCACATTTTCCAGTCCAGTGCAACTTCACTCCTGAATCCTGTAGATTATTATTGTTCATGTTCAGCTCTTTCAGACTGGTATCTGATCCAAGAACTGTAGCCAGAGCTGAACAGCTTTTGTCTGTTAAGCCACAATCATTTAGCCTGTAAGGGAATTAAGATAACATAATAATTAGATTGAATACATTTGCTAAATACAAATAGTTACTATATTATTTCTTCTGTAGCTTTAATTACAATGCATTATACATTTGATTTATACAAGTGCTAGTTCTATGGTTTTAAGGAAAAACATTGTGAATTTTGATTAAACACCATAACCATTGTGATCATGTGCTCAACACTGGCTACAATGAATAATGTTGTAAAAACATGTTGTAAAAACACAATGCTCTTTACAGGGCCCTCACAAAAACTATGCACAGGAATGTTTGAAAGCAGCTGCCTATCAATGGGTACCACACTGACCTAATATTTGGTACTACTGGTACTGCAGAAAGGCTGGAATTATATATTAAAATAAATCACAATCACTAGTTAGCTGATTATCTGTTGGCATTTACTGCAAACATCTGAGTGGACATTTGATGGACTAACCATCATAATTCAAAATACTTTTCTCATATGTCAAACCTCAGCATCCCTGAATAAAGCATTTGTTGCTACTAACATTAATTGTTTCATTGAAAATGAATGAAATGAGAATGAGAATGGAAACTCTTCATTCTCAGCAAGACAATCACAATTTTCCAGAACAACAAGGTTTTCCATGACGTGTTTATATTTTTACATTTTTCCACACATTTTCCAGGACTAAAAAAAATCAGTAATTACTTGTCCAGGTCTTCCACAATGGGAACCCTAGATAAATGTATTTGGTAACACTTTACAGTAATGGTACATGAATTACCATGAATTAATGCATAAATTCATGCATTAATATGTCATGAATTATCAGGAACTAACATGAATTCAAAGTATTTCATTCATGTTCATGGACTTCATGGATGAACAACATCTTAATTAAGACATTAACTAAGATTGGTACATGATCATGATTTATGATTTATTACAGATTATCATAATGTTTTCTTTTTTCACAAAAAAAATAAATAAGCAAATAGGTAAATGGACAGACCCCAACATTGGCCAATCGCAGCACACAGCATGTGAATTCTGTTGACATCCAAATTCATTAGTCATCATTAATTAAGCATTAACTTCTCTCCACACAAACAATTGAATATGCGCCTAATAGCACACATTTATCTAGGTTTAACATTTAAACTAACATTGTATTATGCTTGAACTGTATATTTTAGGCAAGTCGTGATGATTTAAGAATGATTGATTAAACAGACTATGAACAGTCTTCTGCTAACCGGTCGTTACTTTAAAAAACAATATATATATATATATATATATATATATATATATATAACTAAATAAAAAAAATGCTTCAAATGATTTTCTAAATTAACTTAAGCTAATAAAAAAATGGAAAAAGAAATAAAATCACTTTGCCATTACAAATAAAACTTAACTATTTTAATAGCTGAAACAGTAGTATAAGCTGTTTTGCGAAAAGGGGGGGAAAAGACAGACTTGGGTCGGACTTGAGCTGAAAATTCTGATAAGCTGTCGGACAAGGTTAATTCATTAATTTTTTGTGAACAAAGAAAACATTATGATCATGAGTAATAAATCATAAATCATGATCATGTACCCATCACAGTTAATGTCTTAATTAAGGTGTTGTTCATCCATTAAGTCATGAATGAAATGCTTTGAATTCATCTTAGTTCCTGATAATTCATAACATATTAATACATGAATTAGTGCATAATTAATACATGAATTAGTGCATAATTAATGCATGAATTTATGCATGAATTCATAATAATTCCTGTACCCTTACCGTAAAATGTTACCATGTATTTTTCAGATGAAACCAAAAATGATTAACTTACAGAGCTCTTTTGGAGGTTTTGATGACTGTCAATAATCTAATGAGACACTCATCTGATTTCTTGAATTTCTGAAGCTCAAACTCCTCCAGCTCCTCCTCTGATGTCAACAACACAAAGGCCAAAGCAGACCACTGGGCAGGTGAAAGATCAGTAGATGAGAGACTTCCTTTGCTAAGGTGGGTCTGAATGTCTTTCACCAGAGTTTGGTCGTTTAGTTCATTCAGACAGTAGAACAGATTGATGGATCTCTCTGGAGACAGATTAGCTTCCAATTTTTGCTTGATGTACTGAACTATTTCATTTTTGATCTGGTCATTTCCATCCTGCTGTGTCAACAGGCCCTGTAAGAGTCGCTGATTGGACTGGAGTGACAAACCAAGGAGGAATCGAAGAAAAAGATCCAGGTGTCCATTATCACTCTCTAGTGCCTTGTCCACTGCAGTCTTGAGCAAATCAATCATGTTGTTTTTGGACTGGAGTGACAGTCCACGACGGAAAATGTCCAGATAACCACTACCACTCTTTGTAGTTTTGTTTTCCTGTTCTGTAGAGTTTTGATCAAACACACATTTCTTGTTGATGTTTAGAAACAAATGTGCATAAAGGGCTGCAATAAACTCTTGAATGCTCAAGTGAACAAAGCAGTACATGGTACCAAGAACAATCCCCGTTTCCTCTTTAAAGATCTGGGTACACATGCCTGAATACACTGATGCCTTATAGACGTCAATACCACAGGCTTCCAGGTCTGATTCATAGAAGATTACATTGTTTTTTTCCAGCTGATGAAATGCCAGTTTACCCAGTGAAAGGATGGCATCTTTATCCCAGGAAACATCTGGTGTATATTCTCCATCATACTTTCGTCTGCTCTGCTGGATCTGAAATCTAAGAAAGTGTGTGTACATTTGTGTCAAAGTTTTAGGAGTGTTTTCAGTATTTGACTCCTGTAGTGTTTTGGAGGCATCACCAGCCTGATTTCTTTTCACATCATATTTTCTTTTTGCCTCTAAAATGTTCTGGAGAACAGTGGCTGAAATCCAGCAGAAGACTGGGATGTGGCACATGATAAAGAGACTCTTTGATTTTTTAACATGATCAATGATTTCTTTGGCCAGATTCTCATCTGTGATTCTTTTTCTGAAGTACTCCTCCTTTTGTGCATCATTGAATCCTCGTATCTCTGTCAGCTGGTCGATATAGTCAGGAGGAATCTTACTGGCAGCTGCTGGTCTGGTGGTGATCCAGATGAGAGCAGAAGGAAGCAGATTTCCCTTGATGAGGTTTGTCAGGAGAACATCGAGAGAGGCTGGTGAAGATACATCATGCAATGTCTCATTATCCTTAAAGTTTAGAGGAAGACGGAATTCATCCAGTCCATCAAGAATGAACAGAACTTTTTGGTTCCTTCTTGTAAGGTTCAGTCCTTTTGTCTCTGGGATAAACTGAGTTATAATGTCCATCAAACTTAGTTTTTCTTGCTCCTTTAAGTTAATCTCTCTAAATGGAAGAGGAAATATGAAGCTGATATCTTGACTTTCTTTTTCTTCAGCCCAATCCAGAACAAACTTTTGCACAGAGACTGATTTTCCGATGCCAGCAACTCCTTTTGTCAGTACAGTTCTGATCTGCTTGTCTTGTTCAGGTGTTTCAAACAAATTTTTGCATTCAACCTGTATTTCTTGTGATTCATGACGTCTGGAAGCAACTTCAATCTGTCTTACCTCATGTTCAGTATTGATCTGTTCACTACCACCCTGAGTGATATAGAGATCTGTGTAGATGTTATTCAGAAGTGTAGAGTCACCTTGCTTTGCAATTCCTTCAAACACACATTGATACTTCTTCTTTAGGCCACATTTTAGCTGATGAATGAAGATCAGCTCATCTAAACAAAGGAATAAAATATACAGATTGTTTAGTCTCTGGGTTTGTTATGTGCAGAACAGAATGTGGAAATCTAAAGGAAGTCTGTAATTGGAAGAGACAGGGCAGGTTATGAACACATAATATGAAAAACACAGTAAGTCATAACAGTGATTGTGGAAGAGAAAACAGATTGGCACATTGCTGGAAGCAGCTAACAGAGTCTCTTACCTTCTAGAGTATCAGCAGCTTCATCTTGCTTCATCTGTCTCAGGAAGTAGAGTGTAAGATCAAGAGCTGCTTCTTTGATATTGCGTCTGTTCTCATTAAAGTCCTTCACAAAGGATTGCATGTTTTCTTTTTGTAATACTTTCCTAAATGTATCCAGCTCATTCTTTAGAAATGTGATTATTTTCTTCTCAAGATCCTACAAACAAAGCAAAACAAACTAAGACAAAAGAACAAAACTGATCCAAATCCACATCCATATTTGTGACCCAGGACCACAAAAACCAGTCATAAGGATCTTAAAATAGAGATTTCTACATCATCTGCAAGCTGAATAAATAAGCCTTCCATTATTGTGTAGTTTGCTAGGATAGGACAATATTTTTTTCTACCTGGAAGATTTCTAGGAGTTTGTCTGCAAAATTCTTGTTGTTCCTGTGTGAATCTAATGTCTCACATTGCAGCCTGTTAAAATGGTGAATAAAATGAAATGTAGTTAAAGCAAAATATTACAGAAACCTCTTGCTTTTTTTTTAAGACACCGCATCAGCTGTTAATGCTGCAGCTATAAGTTAATTCTGTTAAAGAGAAAGTTCTATTTAAGTGAAAATGTAAGTTTTTTCTGTCTTATAAGTAGAAAATGAATGATGCAAAGAACAGGAAAAAAACTATCACATGAGTTCTTCAGTCTTGTTTGAAAAGGTTTAATGTTGCAAATGGTCATTTCTGTAGATAGATAAACGCCTTCATGTTTGATGCAAGATCTATTTTCCACAGTGAATTTATGCTCCCTAGTGGCTGCCTGTGGAACTGTAGTACATACTGAAAAGATGCTCTAGACACAGTTCAGTGAAGAAGGAAGCATAACATGTGTGATTTATTGTGTCATTTACTTAATTTCTATCACAAATATCCTAGTAGAGAAATAAGCTAGTGCCATATAACTCAAAACAAGAAGTACCTTTCGTTAATTGATGGCGTTTCCTCACTCAAACCTGGTGGTCCACCCATTGACTCTGCATGCATAGACACAGAGCTGGACACATGTGAGCCTGATCTTCCACTAATGACACAAAGAAGAGAGGGAGAGCTTTTTTCAAACTTTATTTAATACAATCAATCTTAAATTCTAAAAGGAAACTACAGTATATACCTAAAAAAAAAAGTGCAAGTCCCCTTCCATCACAGTTCAGAAAATGTCAGTGTGCAAGCTCTCTTCTGCGACAGCATTAACATCCTCATGTAACACACAAGTTTCATTTCTACTCTGTCTGCACCTATTCACCTCCATTCTCAGTCTTAGTAGTCTCACTTTTCCCACCTTCCTCATTCGTATCTTCTCTAGCAATAGTGACACTGACCCCAGCTTCAACATTCCCACAAATCCTTTGATTTTTTTACGGTTTCAGCATCATTAATTTTCTCAGCACATACACTTCTAATGTGGCCCTCTTATTATATCAAAGGAGGCAAAAACCAACTAACCAAAACCAAATAATCAAAATTAAATTCATCTACATCATACTTCAAGACCACATAAACCTGTCATCTAAATCAAACTACAGTGATCTACAGTCAAGCGGGATCTTTTTCATTTGGGACACTACTTTAGCATTTTGAAAGCTCTACAAGCAAGAGTTCATCTTTAATGAAAGGTTGGAGTGCTGGTTTAGGCAGCAGCATTACGGGGGTGAACGCATCCTGTATAACAATGCCATTCTGTACAATACGGTTTACTTTTTCAATACTTTTCTTTTTCAAGACAGTTCTGCATGCTTTCAAATTGCTCTTGCAGTACTTTGATGTCAAACACCAATGTGTTTAGGTGCAGTATTGTTTCAATTCGAACACACCTCTTCTAACTTCGTATCACGCATGACGGTCTGTACGATGAATAAATCTACCACAGTAGCATGCTTGCATGGGTTTGAGCCTGTTTACAAACCAACAAAGTGAACATTTAATGATGTTTTTGCTAAAAATGTATTTCATAACATCACTCAAGTGTTTGAAATAACTTCCGTTTTGGATCTGATGTGATTTCATGTCACAGAAATCATTACTTTATAGTATTCTATACAGTGATAAAGGCAATGTCGATTAGCACTGCATTATGAATTGGTCACCTTATTTTAAGGTCTAATTCTTGCTATCAATTAACTATTAACTATGATTTTCGCCTTAAACTCTTAATTACTGCTTAGTAAGGTAGTTTATGTATTGGGTAGGATTAGGGATGTTGAACTTTGGTCTTGCAGATTATGTGCGAAGTACTAATGAAAAAACATTTGATTTCTATGATTTCTCCTTTTTAGTGTAAGCCACATTTAGCGTTAAATAATTACAGACCCAGCTCCAGAATCAAATCTCTGAGGTTGCTTCTGAAATTAGTTTTGAGGATTATCTAGCCTTAATATTATATATAGTATTCAACATTTGAAGTGGATCAAAAAGTTCATCAACGTTGTCCTAAGACACAAATGGGTATTGTTTTGGTTTTAGGACAACTTTGATGAAAGGGTTTAACTTCAAATGTTATTTTTATTTATTTTTGCCATTCATTGCTATGGTGCAAAGATTGCTCCTGCTTCTGATTGCTCCACAGTAGTGATGCGCGGATGGCGGTTATATCTGCGTTCGCTGCGGATAATCCGCGGGTCGGGTAATAAAAAACTGCATTCTGATTATTTGCGGGTGGGTCGCGGGTGGATGAGATAAATCAATAATGACGCAAATATTAACTGTATTTTCTAACATACGTTTTAAATACTCGAGTAGGTTAATATGCAGTGGTGTGTAGAACCCGCGTATACCCATTTCTTTTCCAGTCGGCTTTGCGTATACCCACTTCTAAATTCCCTCTGATGCGCATCATTCAGTAGTGTCCTGCATTAGCCCAAATCATGACAGGCCACCATTTCTAACTAAATCGTATGTGAATAAATGCAAATATTCGCTCAAAACACCCAGCAAAGACGGTAAGGACCCTAGCGCCGGCTTCCTTTGAAATATGTTTTATCATTGCGCCTGATGCGCCCGCGCCCGCTCCGTCCGCGCCAGCACCACATTTGCTGCCTGTTCATACGCGAGAGCATGTCAAGAGAGGCACGCCGAGTATTAAAATAAAAATTATTATTGATTACTAATTTGAATCAGTACATTATACCGAAAACAATACGTCACGTCCAGATATCAGTTAACGTTATTCTTTTTAGCGTGGATTTGGCTTAAAAGCACGAGTGATTAAGCTTATAAGTGTTCATCACATTCATCATATCATCATACAAAACTAAGAATTAGAATAATTGTAAATGACCATCGGGTGCGGGTCGGGTGCGGTTATCTAAATCAGAGAAAAATACAGGTGCGGGCGGATCATTTATTTGGAGCTGCGGATTCGGGTGACGTTTGAGCTCATCCGCGCATCTCTACTCCACAGTGAATTTATGCTCCCTAGTGGCTGCCTGTGGAACTGTACTATATACTGAAAAGATGCTCTAGACACAGTTCAGTGAAGAAGGAAGCAGAACGTGTGTGATTTATTGTGTCATTTACTTAATTTCTATCACAAATATCCTAGTAGAGAAATCAGCTAGTGCCATATAACTCAAAACAAGAATACCTTTTGTTAATTGATGGCGTTTCCTCACTCAAACCTGGTGGTCCACCCATTGACTCTGCATGCATAGACACAGAGCTGGACACATGTGAGCCTGATCTTCCACTAATGACACAAAGAAGAGAGGGAGAGCTTTTTCAAACTTTATTTAATACAATCAATCTTAAATTCTAAAAGGAAACTACAGTATATACCTAAAAAAAAAGTGCAAGTCCCCTTCCATCACAGTTCAGAAAATGTCAGTGTGCAAGCTCTCTTCTGCGACAGCATTTACATCCTCATGTAACACACAAGTTTCATTTCTACTCTGTCTGCACCTACTCACCTCCATTCTCAGTCTTAGTAGTGTTACTTCTCCCACCTTCCTCATTCGTATCTTCTCTAGCAATAGTGACACTGACCCCAGCTTCAACATTCCCACAAATCCTTTGATTTTTTACGGTTTCAGCATCATTAATTTTCTCAGCACATACACTTCTAATGTGGCCCTCTTATTATATCAAAGGTGGCAAAAACCAACTAAACAAACCCAAATAATCAAAATCAAATTCATCTACATCATACTTCAAGACCACGTAAACCTGTCATCTAAATCAAACTACAGTGATCTACAGTCAGGCAGGATCTTTTTCATTTGGGACACTACTTTAGCATGTTTTGAAAGCTCTACAAGCAACAGTTCATCTTTAATGAAAGGTTGGAGTGCTGGTTTAGGCAGCAGCATTACGGGGGTGAACGCATCCTGTATAACAATGCCATTCTGTACAATACGGTTTACTTTTTCAATACTTTTCTTTTTCAAGACAGTTCTGCATGCTTTCAAATTGCTCTTGCAGTACTTTGATGTCAAACACCAATGTGTTTAGGTGCAGTATTGTTTCAATTCGAACACGCCTCTTCTAACTTCGTATCACGCATGACGGTCTGTACGATGAATAAATCTACCACAGTAGCATGCTTGCATGGGTTTGAGCCTGTTTACAAACCAACAAAGTGAACATTTAATGATGTTTTTGCTAAAAATGTATTTCATAACATCACTCAAGTGTTTGAAATAACTTCCGTTTTGGATCTGATGTGATTTCATGTCACAGAAATCATTACTTTATAGTATTCTATACAGTGATAAAGGCAATGTCGATTAGCACTGCATTATGAATTGGTCACCTTATTTTAAGGTCTAATTCTTGCTATCAATTAACTATTAACTATGATTTTCGCCTTAAACTCTTAATTACTGCTTAGTAGGGTAGTTTATGTATTGGGTAGGATTAGGGATGTTGAACTTTGGTCTTGCAGATTATGTGCGAAGTACTAATGAAAAAACATCTGATTTCTATGATTTCTCCTTTTTAGTGTAAGCCACATTTAGCGTTAAATAATTACAGACCCAGCTCCAGAATCAAATCTCTGAGGTTGCTTCTGAAATTAGTTTTGAGGATTATCTAGCCTTAATATTATATATAGTATTCAACATTTGAAGTGGATCAAAAAGTTCATCAACGTTGTCCTAAGACACAAATGGGTATTGTTTTGGTTTTAGGACAACTTTGATGAAGGGGTTTAACTTCAAATGTTATTTTTATTTTTATTTTTTTTGCCATTCATTGCTATGGTGCAAAGATTGCTCCTGCTTCTGATTGCTCCACAGTAGTGATGCGCGGATGGCGGTTATAGTGGCTGCCTGCGGATAATCCGCGGGTATACTAAAAAAAACTGCATTCTGATTATTTGCGGGTGGGTCGCGGGTGGATGAGATAAATCAATAATGACGCAAATATTAACTGTATTTTCTAACATACGTTTTAAATAGGGAATAAGGTTAATATGCAGTGGTGTGTAGAACCCGCGTATACCCATTTCTTTTCCAGTCGGCTTTGCGTATACCCACTTCTAAATTCCCTCTGATTTTCATCATTCAGTAGTGTCCTGCATTAGCCCAAATCATGACAGGCCACCATTTCTAACTAAATTTTATGTGAATAAATGCAAATATTCGCTCAAAACACACAGCAAAGACGATTTGGACCCTAGCGCCGGCTTCCTTTGAAATATGTTTTATCATTGCGCCTGAAGGAAGGAGCTCCGTCCGCGCCAGCACCACATTTGCTGCCTGTTCAGGGCGAGAGCATGTCAAAAGAGGCACAGTATTAAAATAAAAATTATTATTGATTACTAATTTGAATCAGTACATTATACCGAAAACAATACGTCACGTCCAGATATCAGTTAACGTTATTCTTTTTAGCGTGGATTTGGCTTAAAAGCACGAGTGATTAAGGTTATAAGTGTTCATCACATTCATCATATCATCATACAAAACTAAGAATTAGAATAATTGTAAATGACCATCGGGAAATAGGTCGGGTGCGGTTATCTAAATCAGAGAAAAATACAGGTGCGGGCGGATCATTTATTTGGAGCTGCGGATTCGGGTGACGTTTGAGCTCATCCGATCTCTACTCCACAGTGAATTTATGCTCCCTAGTGGCTGCCTACTAACTGTACTATATACTGAAAAGATGCTCTAGACACAGTTCAGTGAAGAAGGAAGCAGAACGTGTGTGATTTATTGTGTCATTTACTTAATTTCTATCACAAATATCCTAGTAGAGAAATCAGCTAGTGCCATATAACTCAAAACAAGAATACCTTTTGTTAATTGATGGCGTTTCCTCACTCAAACCTGGTGGTCCACCCATTGACTCTGCATGCATAGACACAGAGCTGGACACATGTGAGCCTGATCTTCCACTAATGACACAAAGAAGAGAGGGAGAGCTTTTTTCAAAGTTTATTTAATACAATCAATCTTAAATTCTAAAAGGAAACTACAATATATACCTCAGTGTAAAAAAAAAAAAGAGAAAAGTATAAGTCCCCTTCCATCACAGTTCAGAAAATGTCAGTGTGCAAGCTCTCTTCTGCGACAGCATTAACATCCTCATGTAACACACAAGTTTCATTTCTACTCTGTCTGCACCTATTCACCTCCATTCTCCGTCTTAGTAGTCTCACTTCTCCCACCTTCCTCATTCGTATCTTCTCTAGCAATAGTGACACTGACCCCAGCTTTAACACTCCCACAAATCCTTTAATTTTTTTCTGTTTCAGCATCATTAAATTTCTCAGCACATACACTTCTAATGTGGCCCTCTTATTATATCAAAGGAGGCAAAAACCAACTAAACAAACCCAAATAATCAAAATCAAATTCATCTACATCATACTTCAAGACCACGTAAACCTGTCATCTAAATCAAACTTCAGTGATCTACAGTCAAGCGGGATCTTTTTCATTTGGGACACTACTTTAGCATGTTTTGAAAGCTCTACAAGCAACAGTTCATCTTTAATGAAAGGTTGGAGTGCTGGTTTAGGCAGCAGCATTACGGGGGTGAACGCATCCTGTATAACAATGCCATTCTGTACAATACGGTTTACTTTTTCAATACTTTTCTTTTTCAAGACAGTTCTGCATGCTTTCAAATTGCTCTTGCAGTACTTTGATGTCAAACACCAATGTGTTTAGGTGCAGTATTGTTTCAATTCGAACACACCTCTTCTAACTTCGTATCACGCATGACGGTCTGTACGATGAATAAATATACCACAGTAGCATGCGGACATGGGTTTGAGCCTGTTTACAAACCAACAAAGTGAACATTTAATGATGTTTTTGCTAAAAATGTATTTCATAACATCACTCGAGTGTTTGAAATAACTTCCTTTTGGGATCTGATGTGATTTCATGTCACAGAAATCATTACTTTATAGTATTCTATACAGTGATAAAGGCAATGTCGATTAGCACTGCATTATGAATTGGTCACCTTATTTTATAAATTCTTGCTATCAATTAACTATTAACTATGATTTTCACCTTAAACTCTTAATTACTGCTTAGTAAGGTAGTTTATGTATTGGGTAGGATTAGGGATGTTGAACTTTGGTCTTGCAGATTATGTGCGAAGTACTAATGAATAGCCAATTTCCTAGTAAAATGCATGCTACTGTATTAAGCAACTAGTTAACAGTGAAAAAATGTTTTGGTCCCTAAAAATACCCAACACAGCTTTAAGAATAGAGATAAATCAAGTTGCAATTGTATGTTTTTTTGTATCGTTTCATCAGTTAAAATGTGTTTTTTTTTTTATTCAGCTACAGTGATACAGCTACAGCAACAGCCTTTGTTTATACTAGGGATTTCCTATAACATCATATTGCATATTTGCTTCTGTGTGTGCACTCACTAATGCTCACAACACCTTATTTTGGGTAAAAATCTCTAAACTTTTATCCTTTTCTAAAAGAGTTTTCTCTCTCTCCCAGTACCTGTAGATGCATATGATTTCCTGACAAAAAATTAGGAGATTACTGTTAAAGATTTTTAATCATAATACTTTATTTTATAATAGATCCTTAGACCTTTCTAAAAACTTATTGTTGTAGGCTTCCTGCATGTTAACATGTCACACTGCAGTTTTCTGTAAACTATACTGATAATAATCATTATCAATAATTATTTTCTTTAAAGTTTTTATTTAATTATAAAAAAAATAATCAGAAAACAAAAAACTAAAATTTTGGCCAAATTGTGGAGCCCTACAAACAGACACAACAAACTTTACGTGTTCTTTATAATATTTGGCAAATAAAGAAAAAGGTTCATCTGAAAACCTTTTTTTGTTACAATTCAGATTTTGTGCGCAGATTTTGTTGGTTCAGATTTTGGAATTCACTGGATATTGCCTCTCATAACATCATGAAATCTCGTTACACATCAATGTTATATTTAATTAAATTGAAATGAAAGAATGAGAAAGAGATTAAAGTGAAGGTGTGGTAGAAATGGAATACAAACAGTATCTTTACAAAGCTGAGAAAAAAAAAAATCTCACTTCTATACATAATATTTAATCCTGTAGTATTAGTACTTGTTTTATAAATGCAGTGATGCCCATGATCACAGACGGACTTGTTATATGAGGGACAATTACAAGGGGCAACATATCCTGAGGCATACAAGCATTTGAGAAGCTGTGGTGAGAAGCAGTGAAACTGTAGGTCTTATTTCTTGGTTTCATTTTGAAAGGGTGTTTGTAGTGAATATTTAGATGATGTGACTGTTTCTGTATTCTTTGTTTCTACATTCTTTGTTTAGCTCACCACCAGCATTTAAAACCGCATGGGTGCCTGTAGTGGGAAATCTACTTACCGTCAAATAAGCGTTGATCTAGTTCACATATTTACACATTGGAGGAGACCAACCTTTTTAAAAAGCTGTTGTGTAGCATTAGCTTATTAGGTTTACATTGAAATTTTATTAATTAAATGCATACTTTTGTTGTAATCTGTCTTGAAATGTTAGCATCTCAGTGGACACATTGGGGTATAAGTCATGATATAAAAAGATATATGAAGACTCTGTGATTTAGAAAATCAAATCTTTCTGTAATCTTAACAAAACACATCATTGGAAACGTCTGACAGTCACATTTACATACTTGGTAACTGTTTTGTAGTCAAAGAAATATTGTGACAGAAAATGATCGATTTATGACAGAAAACTGCATAAAAAAAAGATCTATCTATCTATCTATCTATCTATCTATCTATATATATATATATATATATTTATAAATAATTTCACTTCAGCAATAATCTGCTATTTATCTTCTTTAAAAAGAGACTAACCTTAGGTCTTTGTTTTAATCATTCCTCAGCATTGAGGAATTACAACCATGTTGTAACAAGCATTGATAAACAAGTGTTCTGTTTTCAGAGAGTTTATACCCCCAAAGGGGCATGGTATCCTGGGGGGTACAAGTATTTAAAATAAATAAATAAATAAATAAAAGTCAAGTTTAAAAAACAAACAAACAAAAAAGAAAAAAAAAAAAAAAAAAAAAACATCTGATTTCTATGATTTCTCCTTTTTAGGATAAGCCACATTTAGCGTTAAATAATTACAGACCCGGTTCCAGAATCAAATCTCTGAGGTTGCTTCTGAAATTAGTTTTGAGGATTATCTAGCCTTAATATTATATATAGTATTCAACATTTGAAGTGGATCAAAAAGTTCATCAACGTTGTCCTAAGACACGAATGGGTATTGTTTTGGTTTTAGAACAATTTTGATGAAAGGGTTTAACTTCAAATGTTATTTTTATTTAATTTATTTTTATTTATTTATTTATTTATTTTTTTTTTTTTGCCATTCATTGCTATGGCGCAAAGATTGCTCCTGTATAACCGCTAAAAAGCTATCAGTAGTTTTAGTTCTTTGCGATCTCACAAAGTTATATTGCAATAAATCAAACTCTCTACACAGCACAATTAATTTCTTATTTGCATTATATTTACACTGTTATAATGAGATGATTCATAAGCAAGCAGGACTCAACACTGAAGAAAAGTGACAGTGTTTTGAGTGTGGATTCTAACTTGAATGCATCTGATTGGCCTCTGCATTAAAGAAATCAACAGATATGACTGTGATTGGCTACTCCAGGGCGTGAACACAAATACACAATGTAGTGTTTGCCAAATCTTTTTCACCAATATGCTACAATTACAGCTTCATCTGGGGGTGATCAACATCCTCTAGCACCCCGTAGGACCAGGCCTTGAATAATTGTCTATTCCCTTATCCTCCCTGCCAAAAAAAAAAAACAAAACACAGGTCTCCCCTCTTTCCAGACTTATTTATGTTTCATGTATATCTCTATAGTTTTATTTTTCAAGTTCACCTGCACTTCTATTCTTTTTAATCTGTTTACATATTTTTGCATTAATTGAATAATGGATTGGTTACAATTAATACACATTTACATTTAAATATTAGAATTGTTATTTGATGTGCTTTCTTTTCATTTGTCAATTCATTATCCTGCCTAGGGCCCCACAACCGGCACTGCCAATCTGTGTTGTATAGATTTAAAGTGACAGAGAGAGAACACTTTACAGCAAAAGATACTTCAGTTTGCCATGATTATTTTGAGTTGTTTAAGTTACCAAATATATATATATATATATATATATTTTTACAATTTCTGTCAACTAAATGTGCAACCTGAAACCAATATGTAAAACATTTTAATTTTGGGGTTGTACAGGACTTATCATATATGATAAATCAGATTTAAATCATATAAATCATATTCAACTAGGCTAAAAATTCCTGTAGCCTATATTAGACAATTAACGAGTTTTAAGCTGTTTTTAACCAGTGTGAAAACATTTATAGCAAGTTCTAATTTGTTTTGTAAAGCATTTGACATGACAATGGTGAGAGAAAACACTCCTTGTTGAAAAGTGTTTGTTTTTTTCCCCTCTGAAAACTGTCTTACCTCTGTTTCTGTGAGAGACTCATCTCAGAAGGGGAGTCCTTTCCTTTCTCCTCTGACATACTGCAGATAAACTGATCAACACTGGGAACTTTGTGTCTCTGAAGACGATCAGACGCTCATCATGACCTGGACATGACAATGTGTCACTGAGATCAATATCATGATGGTTCAGAGATGAAGAAAAATACCTAGTGCAGAATGTTTGAGTCATAATCTCTTTAGATCATTCAGATTACTCACAACACATGCTCTTATTTACATGCACAGTACTATGCAGCAACTTTCGGAACATTAATACGTTTAAAAGAACATTCATTTGTTGATTGAGTTTATCGACCTGTCTATTCGGGAGGACAGGTTTGACCACAGAATACTTTCGGCTTCGCGTCTTAAAATAGAAAAAGGGGAAAAGATATAAAATAACCCTTTTAGAATTATTCTTAATGCTATATTTTTACAGACTTGTAAAAATGTTTTAACATGAGTAGTCTTAAACGGTAGTTCTAGCAATATCTTTCTGCTTCTCGGTCGTTTACTTTGGCCACAGGTATGAGTTATATCTTAAACCACGCTTACTTATATATTATATATAACCCGTTCATCATTCTCCTGAATAACTGTGAAAGCATTCAGACTTACTTGCAATACTATAGACGATCTTGTGCTGTAGGAGCAGAATCCAGAAGTCTTTTAAACACTTTTGATTTGTAATCGCTGTTAAACACACCTGTGCGCTCCTGCACCATCTCGGAGAAAATCAAAGTCTAGTTACCAAAAGATCTAGTGCATCACCGCCACCAACTGGACATAAATGTAATGCACAAACACACCTGCTTTCTCCTTCTTCCTTCTAGCAGATCACAAATTGAAATAGTGCCGTTTCTTCCTATTTTCCCTCTTCTGCAGATAATATAAATAAGTAAATAAAAACCTCAAATGATATTTCATTCATACGTTATGCTATGTCTTTGGTAGAGGATATCAAGATTCATTTGTGTGTGTGTGTGTTTGTACTTGTTTTGGACATTTGGTCCCCACAAGGATAGTAAAACCTGAAATTTTTGACATTGTGGGGACTGGCCTGCGGTCCCCACAATGTTAAAAAATGATTAAAAATAGTAAATGGTGTTTATCTGAAAGTGTAACGATGTAAACATGTTTTCTGTGAGGGCTAGGTTTAGGGGTTAAGTCTATGGAAAGTCCCCATGATTCACAAAAACAAACATGTGTGTGTGTTTTGTTTGTTTTCTTTTGTTTTCTTTTGTTTTCTTTTGTTTTGGTTTGGTTTGTTTGTTTTTTTATAAAAAGACCTGAATAAACATGCATTGGCAAAAACGTTTTTTTTTTTTTTTTTTTTTTTTAAATCACCAAGTGGTTCCCAACCACGTTCCTGGAGGCCCCCCAACACTGCACATTTTGCATCTCCATTTCAGGTCTTGGAGTCTCTACTAATGAGCCAGTTATCTGAATCAGGTGTGCTTGATTAAGGAAACATGGAAAACATGCAGTCTTGGGGGGCCTCCAGGAACGTGGTTGGGAATCATTGCTCTAAGGAGTGTTAGTTGACATGCAGTTGGAAAACTCCGAGTTGTGTCGAGTAGTGTACGACACTAGGGTCGCTCTTGAGAGCCCAAACACCTCTGACAGTATAGAAAACAGGCCAATGAAATTGGGTGTGCAGATTTCACAGCTGGCCACGCCCGGCCATCCGGGTACAAGTAGGGCAGCCTGTGCATCTGCTCACTCGTTCTGTTCTTCGGAGCCGAATGCAGCGTCTCTGCGTGAGAAGCGGCAACATTCACCTCTTTCGTCGTTGGATCAGCAGCACAGGCAGCGGTCTCTCCCTCTCATACACAGATAAGTGTTGTGAGAGTTCCCCTGCGTGCGTCGACGGCGATCTTGAGGAGGAATCTTCCTTCTAAGAAGGTATTTCTCTGAAAGAGCTAGCGCGGTGGGATTGTGTGTTGGTTAACATATCTTTCCCTCCGTGCCATCCTGGTTGCGGCTTACCTTCCCGTACGATCAAACACGACGGTTGTGTTCAGTCTGAAGTTATGCTCACGCTGATACAGCCTTTGTTGTTGATTCATGTTTTGCTGGCGAGAACATGATCATGGACGCGCTTGCTCGCGAGCCGTGTGCTTTTCACGAAGCCGCGGCTCACCCTGACTGCTTTCCGCTACGGTCCTTCTATCTCCGGGTACGAGGCCGTTGCTAGGGGCGTCAGTGGCGAGTATTAGGAAGCACGGATGGTTTCGCCGGGTGAAAACCCCGCGAACCTCTCGCTCCTCGCGTCCCGCGGTCGAGCTTTCGGACGAGTTTGTTAGTCTGTCTCAGTACAGCTGACTTTCTTATTCGGAGCTTCTAAATGGGCGGAAAAGGTTAGCGGCAGCATCGCTAGGAGGGCGTGTACTGTTTAAAGCTGAAGCTTCAGCTGAGCAAACCTCTGTGGAGCGTTGATTCTCAGTTGGAGGCAGACGCTAATATGGCGGTCATGGAAGGGCTGGTTAATAGACATCTGGGTAACGACCGGTATGCTCGTTTCCAGTGCCTGTTTTCCGAAGGTGCACGAGAGGTTGATGGTATCGCAGAAAGTCCGTTTAAAAAAAAGAGAAAACGGGTGGGACGTGATAGTCCAACTTCTCCTCCTACACCATCCTCGATGGGGGTCCAGCGAGGGGGTTTCAGAGGTTCACAGGGCGGAGGGAGCGATTGAGGGGCACTGCCCTCAATACGCCGCCGCTTGTTGGGTTCCTCCCATGACCCCCGTCCAGAGTCTGTAAGTTCTTTCCGGGCAAGGCTTGCATGGCTTCTGGACAAGCTGCGTCCGCCTGCTGCGATTCGATACGAGGGTGGTGCCAACCTAGAGCTGCGGGAACTGCGTACGATACCGATTACGCTCGGTAAGCTATGAGGTCGTGGCGCACGCTCTGGGGAGGGCGATGTCCACTTTGTTGGTCCAGGAACGCCACCTGTGGCTTCACCTGTCGGAAATGCGGGAAATTGGAAGTTCGCTCCCCCCCCATTTCCCAGGTCGGTCCTTCTGGCAACACCGTGATAGCATTTGCACGCAAGTCCTTCACGGTGGTTAAGGAGCAGCTGTGGGTCAGGCTTCGGCCCTGTCCCCCCGACTACTCCTGTCTGTCGTCGCCACGGACGGCCCCCTATAGAACTCCTGAGGCCCCGCGACAGCCGGGCCTCCGGCCAGACCCGCCCAACGGTCAAAGTTCTTGTGGGAAGGTGGCAACACCAGCTTGTCAGTAGGCTGGCTAGAACCCTCGTTAGGCTTCTAGCTTGTCCTCAGACAAGCAATGCAGAGCAGGCGGCCTAACTGACCCACCCAGATCCACTCTCGACCCGGGGATGAGAGGTGGATTCGGCACAACGGTTCTGACTGTCTGTCTCCACAGTCAGTCACTGCCGGGTCAGTATATAGGCCCGGTTATCCCGGTGATTTTGCAGCAATAGCCCTCCATTGACGGCTAGGTGCTGAGTCTGCAGACCAGGGTGGTTGGGCACTTACCTGGTTTCTGCGTGTTGGCAAAGACACACCGTGTCCTTGGGGCTTCTTCTCCAAGCACGATGCTCCTTGCCTTATTCAGCGACATCCCCATTCCTGGTACATCGGGTATAGTTCACTGAGACTGCTAGCTGAGTCCCTACGTGGGTGCGATCCCTCCCTTAGCTTCTCAAGAACTAACTGACTTGGCTAAGCAACTCAGGTTGCAAGGCACCCGCTGAAGTCTATGGCATTCTCTCAATATCGACTCAGAGAAGGGCGAGAATGTTGTGGTTCTTAAGCAGGAATCGCAGCCCCCCCTGGGAAGGGTGCGATAGAGCCTACCCCGGCAGCCAAAATGAGGGTAGGGGTTCTAGCCCCTACTTCGTTGTACCAGGATGGGTGGTCAACGCATGCCAATCTGAAACAAGAGTTTTTGAAATTCAAATGTTAGCCCTGGATATAGGGCTGGCATAGCTCTTGTGTGGTCAGGGTTTAAGATTGGTCGGTGGCGTTGGACCTGAAGGACGCATACTGTTATGCCTTTCCCTCCAAGACTCTGTCTTCAAGGGCGGGCTCATCAGTACAAGGTTCCCCCTGCAGCCTATCCCTATCGTCCCGCACCTTTACGAAGGTCAGGGGGCTGCCCTCGCCCCCCCCCCCTCCGGGGTAGAGGGCATGTGCATTCTCAGTTATCTCTGTGACTGGCTGTCTTAGCACACTCACGAGGTGCGGTTTGCACTCTCAGGGATGTGGTTCTCAACCACCTGGCTGGATTGGGACTTCAGGTCTTCTGGGATGGCGTCCACCCAAGTTCCGTGGTGTTCTCACTATGTCGGTTCAGGGCCCCAACACCACGGTTCTTCGAGCAAAAAATCGCAGTCCTTCTGGCGAAGGGTGCGATAGAGGCTGTCCCCTCAGCCGAGATGAAGAAGGGGTTCTACAGCCCCTACTTCATTGTACCCAAGAAAGGTGGCGGTCTCAGACCAATCTTGGATCTGAGGGTCTTGAATCGGGCCCTGCTCAAGCTCCCGTTCAGGATGTTAACCCTCAAGCACATTCTCACGTGTGTCAGAGTTCAAGGTTGGTTTGTGGCCATAGACCTGAAGGACGCGGGTTGCCTTTTTCTCCATATAGACTCGGTCACTGTTCTACGCGTTTGCCTAGGACTGTGTACAGTCAGTGCTGTTGTGCGTGGGTGCACTCCGGGTTCACCACAGCGGTCTCCCTCATGTACCAGGGCTCCTGGGACATATGGCAGCTTCAGCCGCAGTTACGCCGCTGACCTGATCCATATGAAACCGCTGTAGCACTGACTTCATACCGAGTCCCGAGATGGACGCGGCACTAAGCTCACATCGTGTGTACGTCACACTTTGTGTTGCAAACCTTCAGCCCTTGGGGACAAGCTAGTCCTGCGGGCAGGTTGCCCCTGGGACAGGTGTCTAGACGCGCTGTGTCGCAACAGTTGCTTCCAAGTCAAGCTGGGGTGCCGTGTGCAACGGGTTTGCAGCCTCAGGGTTCGGTTGGGCCCTCGGCTGCTTGGGCATTCTATCGCCTGGAGTTGTTGACAATACTTGGGCCCTGAAGGGATTCGGCCTCGGTCATGACAAACGTGTGTTGGTCGGCGCTGACAACACAGTGACTGTGGCATACACTAGGAAGGTGTACGCTACTTTCACATATCACAACTCACCCGCCATCTCTTGCCCTGGAGCCTCAGGCTGTGGTGCGCCACTCACTGTCCGGGTGACAGGTTCGCCCCGAGGTGAGTGGGGGGGCTCCACCCTCAGACGGTCCGGCTGTTTTAGAGTCGATTCGGCCAGGCACAGGGGTTCTGTGTCTCACCGGAATCCACTCATTGCAGTAGGGTATACGGCCTGACCAAGGACTCCCTCGGTTCAGGTCCGTTAATACTCAGCAGACCGTACGGCTTACTCCCCAGTAAGCCTTGTTGCACAGACACGGTGCAATGTCAGGAAGGTTTCGAAATGGATTCTCTTGGTAGCTCGGTGTGGCCCAACGGAACTTGGTTCTCGGAGCGCGTGCTCCTACCATCGTTGCCTTCCTGACACACCCCCCCTGAGAAGGAACCTCCTTCCTCAGGGGAGGGGCACAATCTGGCACCTGCGCCCAGATTTCTGGAGCTTCTTCTTTGGTCCCTAAATGCGACCAGGAAGCCTCCAGAAACCTTCCACCCACAGTGGGAAGCACCCTATACGGGATTGAGCCAGACGGTGGCATGCCCTGGGGTTGGCGCAGAGGTTCTTCCTAAGGGTAGAACCCACGGAGTTGCGGCATCAAATCTGTGCTATCCCTCCTCCAAGGAGGCCTGAATAGGCACCTTTCTGCTTCTATATCAGGGTCCGTGTACAGCCACCATGACTTGGTAGAAGGCAGATCGGTGGGGCACATCCCCTCTTGGTCTATCTGTGGTCCTCGGGCCTACAGTAAGACCCGTTGAGCCCTCAGCTGGGTGATTCGGTGCCCTCTCTGTGAGACGGCCCCCCCGGTAGTGCTCACCCCTGTTAAGAGTGGGAAACCTTCAAGCCCTCTCCATCAACGTTCGTGCCTGGAATTCGGGCCGGTGAATTCCAGGTGTTTCCCCTAATGACAGGTTTGTCTCTAGGATCTGAATTTGGTAGTCTCCCCTAGCGTGAGACCCACATCAGGTCCCATATCTAATGATATTCACTTTATACCCCCCCTCTGGGCAGGTTGTGAGCTCCGTAGTGCCTTTTTCCTTCGGGAAATAGTCACTTCCCCAACGTCCGCCAAGACACTCAGCCGCTCCACTGAGGCAGGCCCGGCTGCAGGACACTGCTGTAACAGGTCAGTTCTTGGATGTTGGAAGGTCACGAAGAGGTGAGTCGCACTTATGTTAACACGCTGGCCTGTTACTATCTGCGCCCGGTCACTCGTGACGCGGCCAGACTTGTGGCGTGATTTGATGGGGACCCCTAGTGTTGTACACTACTCGACACAACTCGGAGTGTACGACAGATAGGGAACGTCTCGGTTACGTATGGTAACCCTCGTTCCCTGATGGAGGGAACGGAGACGTTGTGTCTCCCATGCCACAACTCTGGACCGCCTCTGAGTGAGTTGAGACGCTCGGCTCCTCAGATCAGAACGAGTGAGCAGATGCACAGGCTGCCCTACTTGTACCCGGATGGCCGGGGCGTGGCCAGCTGTGAAATCTGCACACCCAATTTCATTGGCCTGTTTTCTATACTGTCAGAGGTGTTTGGGCTCTCAAGAGCGACCCCCTAGTGTTGTACACTACTCGACACAACGTCTCCGTTCCCTCCATCAGGGAACGAGGGTTACCATACGTAACCGAGACGTTTACGTCTGCCTGGTGTAGAAACGACATTTCGCCCACCTTGCGCTCAACTGTGTAAGGCCCGGAATAACGTACCTGCGGCGAAGAACCATAGACAGGAAGCAAAGCTAAAACCTGATTTAATCTTTTTCTGTGACACAGTAAGATTAGAATGAGCAATATCACAGGCCTTACTAAGCTGATAGCGAAAATTACTAACATAGTCCAGCAAATTAGAGGATTCTGACTTAATGGTTTTAGGAAGCCCAAACACTGAAAAAAACAAAAAAAAAAAAAAACAAAAAAAGAAACACTTCAACAAGGCTTGCACTATCACAGGGGCAGTTATCTTCCTTAAAGGGATAGCCTCAGGAAAACGAGTTGAAGCACACATAATAGTCAATAGATATTGGTTACCATGCTTGGTTTTACGTAGAGGGCCAACACAGTCCACCAGAACTCCACCAAATGGCTCATCAAAGGCTGGAATAGGATGCAAAGGAGCAACAGGTATGGTTGGGTTTGGCTTACCAGCTATCTGACAAATATGGCAGGTCCTACAATAAGCCACCGCATCCTTTTAAGACCAAGCCAGTAGATTTTGCAATATTCGATTACAGATTTTATTCACCCCAAGATGTCCTGCCATGCTACAGTCATGTGCTAGCTTAAGAATCTCTTCACGAAAAACCTGAGGAACCACAATCTGAAAAGCATCGCCCCAGTCATCATGCCTAGACAAAAAAAGGAGGGTGCCATTTTTGCATCAGAACCCCTTCTTTCAGAAAATACCCTGAAGCCAGCTCTTTCAATTCTTGTTCAGTACTCAGTTCATCAAGCAGAGAAGTTAAAGTAGAATTTTTACTCTGCTCCACAATGAGTTGGTCCCTCATAATTGAGGTCTCAATGGAAGAACTCTCCTTAGATATTTCTAACCCTCCCTTACCTGCTGCTACTAAAGAGTCAACAAACCCCTCTTTATCTGAATCTCTCCTCTCAGAACCCACCAAAAAGGTATCGGCTAGGGTAAAATTCACACATTTATTTTCATCTATGTTCTCAGGGGTCTGTTTAGCCATTGCACGAGTCACAGCACATACCGAAAAAAACATCAGGAAAGGACTGAAGCAGTTCACCGACACTCTTACCAGACATAGGCACTTTAGTAACTTGAAGGTTTGGTATAACTTTGTCACCAGCCAAATCATTACCCAAAATGATGGAAACTCCCTCAACTGGTAAACAGGGCTGTACACCCTATCACTACCTGACCAGAAACCAACAGTGAGTTTATCACAATGCGATGTATCACAAAACTTTCTGTTTATTCAAATAGGTGGCCAGAGCCTCTCGGACACAATTTTTAAACTCCTCTAGAAGCATCAAGTCTCTGAGTTGCTCTTAGAAGCACACCCTCTGTCAAACATGCTCTACTTTTAGGAAAGGACGTGACATGTGGCCAAGTATGGTGACCCATACTCGGAATTTGTGCTCTGCAGTTAACCCATCCAAGTGCACAAGTGCACATAGTAGTGAGTAGTGAACACACACCCAGAGCAGTGGGCAGCCATACTCCTATCACTGCGGGCAGTTGTTGGGGGACCGGTGCCTTGCTCAAGGGACTCACCTCAGTTGTGGTATTGAGGGTGGAGAGAGCGCTGGTTATTCACTTGCCCCACACTGTAAAAAAAAAAAAAAAAACACAATTTGTTGAGTCAGCTTAAAAGAATTTGTTACCCTGCTGCCTTAAAATTTTAAGTTCAGTCAACTAAAATAAGTTCAGTCAACTTGAAATGTTAAGTTGTACTAAGTAACAACTTAGATATTTGTGTTTGCTAAACTTAACAGATGGGTAAGTAACCCAGCTGCCTTAAAATTTTAAGTTGATTCAACTCAAATATCTAAGTTGTCACTTAGCATAATTTAACATTTCAAGTTGAATAAACTTTTTTTTTAGTTGACTTAGTTGACTCTTAACTTAAAAACTTTTTTAAGGCAGCCAGGTTACAAATTATTTTAAGTTGACTCAACAAATTGTTTTTTACGGTGCACCCTCAATCCCTGCTGGACCTGGGACTCGAACCAGCAACCTTTCAGTTACAAGCCCGACTTCCATTCTTCATGCCTATGAATGGACCCCCTAACCATTAGGCCACGGCTGCCCCCCCAGAGTTTCTCTAGCTCCAGTGTGAATCCAGAACACTTAAGAAGAGATGATGCCAACCCCACAGAGGACTTCAGATGATGCCAACCCTGAAACAACATGCAGCACTACCGAATTCTGCTACTAATTTATAGTGTTCTTTGTCTGTTTGATTATGTTTTATTATGTCATTAATTGATCTTTACCACACATCTCTGCCATATGTACATCAAGCTACTACTACATATATTGTAAAAACGTTAATTTGGTGTAAAGTTGCTTTGCAATGATATGCATCTTGAAAAGCGCTATACAAATAAATTTGAATTAAACTGAACAACTACTTCAATTACTATGTTAAAAAAAAAAAAAAAAAAAAATTACCAAAACTTAAAGGTGAAATAGGGGAAAGAGAAAAAAAACTGCTCCCAAACTAATTTCACAAGTTCCCATTAATACTAAATCCCGCATCAATAGGAATAGATACATTAGAGAACAATCCCAGCATATATTATATAAAAAAAAAAAAAAAAAAAAAAAAAAAAAACACAAATCTCATTTTCAAAGGGTTACCAGGCTCAGGGCCACTTTAAGATTTGGCTGTAGAGTACGTACTCTTTAAGCACTTGTTAAACAAGTTATTGAAATTAAGTACCTACTCATTCAGTATGCAGTTTCTGACACAAAGTTTGAAGCATTCTCCTGCCTTTTTTTTTTTTTTAACAACAGAAGGATATATAGATTCATCTGTTCAAAACAAGCAGTTATACATTCAGTAAATGAATTCTCTTAAAAAAAAAAAAAAGGATGATTGTTCTGTATTGAGATTAGAACCATTATTGATCAGTAGACATGTATTTTGCTTTGTGTATATGGTATTTACCAAATAACAATTTAAATTATATTATCCATCTCCAATAAACCAGTTACACAAGACCATTGTAACTGATAACTGATATCATAACAAATTTGTATAACATATCAAAAATAAACAGTGAAACTTGGGTTCAAAATAATTTTGACTCATTCTTACAAAAGCCACATAGATATACCCATCTTTAAACTTACTAATAAAGACATCAAAAAAATAATGAATAAAAATAAATTCAGATATCAATTAGCATATGATTGGTATTGGTTATGATCATCATATCATCTTTGGTATCTCATTTGAAGGCATCTTGAGTAAAACAGCTCTATATTTAACAGAGCTAATACATACTGAAAGCTGAATGCGACGAGACCTGTTTTACAGTACACGGAAGTCTGTTGTGCATAACTCCCAAACTTTAACTGCAACAACACTGCATTTTTGCAATGACAATATTATTCAAAGATCATTTCAGAGATTTACCTATATCATGAAAGGGAAAACAGAAATGTTTCAAGTTACATTTTAATATCATTGCTAGTGTACTTACTTTTAGGACAATCAGATTTCTATAGATCTGCTACTGCTATAGAAAACATACACACACACACGTTGTGTTTACATGTTTTATGGGGACATTCCATAGGTGTAATGGTTTCTATACTGTACAAACCGTATTTTCTATCGCCCTACACCTACCCTACACCTAAACCTAGCCCTTACAGGAGACTGTGCACACTTTTACTTTCTGAAAAAAAAGTCATTGTGCATGATTTATAAGCCTGTTTCTTCATGGGGACCTCACAAATGTCCCCACAAGGTCAGAATTTACTGGTATTACTATCCTTGTGGGGACATTTGGTCCCATAACGTGATAAATACCAGGTGCACACACACACATTTGTATTTGTGAATTGTGGTGACTTTCCATAGACTTCTATAGTTTTTATACTGACCAAATGATACTGTTTATCCCCTCACCCAACCCTAACCGTAAACCTATCCCTTACAGAAAACCTGTTTAGTTTCTTCCTGGTGTTCAGGGTAACTTTTAAACATAAATGTAAGAGCTCAGTGAAATATAATTTAATAAACTAAACAAAGAAAGACTGCTGGCTAATATTTCATAAGTACTTCATAAATCATTAAGGAAACTTTGCTGCAAATATTTGTATCTAATTTGATTCTTACCTGAACCTGACGGCATTTCAACACATACACCTTCAGAATTAAAACTGAAAGAAAAATGCTAAAAGACAAGAACTATCCTGCATACCGCCTGCAGACAGGACCAGATTAACAACACTTTGTGTCCTGGGGCCATACAGCAAACTCAAGTGTAAGGCTGTAACAAGTGATTATTTTAATAATCAATTTATTTAACCATTGTTAGAATGGTTAATTGGAATAACATATTATTCACTGGTAATCAGTAGGCATTAATAGATTGTTCAAGTTTATTCTAACTAATAAAACAAGAAAATCACTTCAGCTTTTGAAAATGACTTTTAAATGAGCCAAGTAACCAGATCAGTCTCTTCCAGGTTTTCTGTCCTCCTCAGAATTCAGCAAAAGTCCAGCTGTTACAGTGGCCGGTACTGTGTTTTTATTAGGGCTGCGAATTGACACTTCACAATTTGAATTCATAAGTTGTGATTTGACTGCAATACATATCATGTACAGTACATGCTTATTTTTCTCAAGAAAAAAACTCTTGGCTAATGCTGTAAACTATAGGAAACCCAGTCATCTGTTACATTATTATACTATTAAAGGTTAAAATCAACAATAGATTTGTATTCAATTGTATATCACAGATTCTTGAGATAAGGGACAAAAGTCCTAGACACAAAAGCCCTCTTTATGTTGAGGTCACAAAATAAAATTGCCAAAGTTTTAAAATCCAACAAATTAAAAAAATATATACATTTGAAAGGCAGATATCTGTAACATATCAAACAATACAAAGAGTAAATCTTTAATTTTATTTTCTATTAAAAAAAAAGTTGTGACTTGACTTTGCATCAACTCTGGCAGGATTTTTTTTTATAATTCTGAAAAAGAAAAAAAATCAGGCAATATCATGGTCATCTTTAACTTAGAGGACCCTTTCCTGTTTCATTCTCATTGTAAATCTCACAGTAGGACACTGTTTTATATTTATATATATATATATATATATCTTATTAGTCATAAGAAGTTAGATTGTTCCAGTATGTGATTTTTTTAAGTCCCCCAATAAGGCTGGTTGTCCATATAAGACAAATGCAAGAGAAGGCATCATAATGAGGAGAATCTCAGTGAGGATTCGGTTTAACATTGCAGCTAGAATTGCTCGCCAGTTCAGCGCTGAACAAGATAAGGATCTCTTTTGGCACGTTTAAGAGAAGTCGGACTGAGAGCACACTCTGCAGTGCAGTGAAGCCTCTCATCAGTAGAAAGAATCTAAAGGCTACACTCACCTTTGCTGAGAACCAGTGTTGCATGGACAGATGAGAACTCATCCAACATTCAACTTTAGTGAATAGAGCAAGTTTAATATTTTTGGGTCTGATGGAAAACATTATGTTCAGCTTCAAACTGGGGAAAGACTCAACCCCCAGTGCGTAAAGAAGTCAGTGAAAGGTGGAGGAGGAAATGTGTTTTTTATAGACTGTTCTATAATTTTGATCTCCACTGCAGAAAAGATATGTATTTTTTTTATCCCTTTTACTATACACAATTATTACTTAATTGAAGTCTTTACACTGTTATTGGATAGATCAAATTAAAACAGAGTTTACACATGCAACCCGGCAAAAATAATTAGTATGGATTTTAATCGATAACCAAACAGCAAAACTGATTAATCAGTTGACCTCTATATTTAACATATGTAAGTTGTTCCAAAATAAGACATTTAATATGCATTTAGTACAATAAAAAAAAAAAAAAAAAAAATATATATATATATATATATATATATATATATATATATATATAGAGAGAGAGAGAGAGAGAGAGAGAGAGAGAGAGAGAGAGAGAGAGCAAATACATTAAATACCAAAAAGCAACTTAAGTGCATTTATTAAGTGTATTCCAGGTTTATCTGAACTCTCTCGTCTTCATGTTTGAACTTTCTCTCCTAAGTCATCCCATATTGCCTGTACGTTTTCTTTATTACTCCATTTCTTCTCCTATTTTGTAATTTCTGTTGTTCCTCTTGTTCTTTCTTCAGATCCTTTCCCATCTTCTCTCTTGTTTCTCAGTGTCATTAATGTATCTTTTTTATACGGTTCTCTCTCTCTAAAGTCCTCTTCTCTTTCTCTCTTTATCATGATTCTCTCTTTCCTCCTCCATTGTCATGTTCATTCTCTCTATCTCTTGTTCAAGTCTCTGGTAATATTTATCCCATGTTTCCTGTTCTTTCTTTCTCTTTCTCTCATCCTCTTCTTCTCTTCTCTTTCTGTCTTTATCATGATTCTGTCTTTCTACCTCCATCCTCATCTTCATTCTGTCTATCTCTTGTTTAAGTCTCTGATAATTTTCACCCCACATTTCATGTTCTTTCTTTCTCCATTTCTCCTCCGCTTCTTCTCTTCTTTGTCTTTCCTGTTGTTTCTGTTTCTCCCATTCCTCTCGTTCTCTCTTCATCTCCTCTCGTATCTCTCTCTCTTGTTCCTCTCTTTCTTTAATGTCTCTTTTAGATTTTTCTTCTCTTCTCCTTCTCTCTTTGTCATGATCTTCCTCCATTTTCATTATCAACCCCTTTTTTTCTTCTTCATGTTTTATCATCAATTCTTCTTTTTCTCTGTTCAGTTGCTCCACTTTCTCCATCAGTATGTTCTTTTGTTGTTCTTGTATTTGTCTTTCCATCTCTCTGAATATCTTACATGAGTAGTAACTCCCTCCGTTTGCTTTCACCATGTTGTCTATCTTCTGCAGTAGATCAGTCACCTGTGTTTGGTCTCCAGTTTCATTATTGAACACAAGAAATCTGTTTCCACATGCTTCAGTCAGGTTTTTAAGAGTAGATCCAGGTTCTCCCAGATACTGTTCAATGATTTTGTTCTTCAGAAAGTCTCCTCTGGTGAAGAGCACTATGATATACTTTAATGAGTTTTCACCAAACGTACCTTGAATGATCTTTACTGATTTTTCCTCTTCTTCAGTGAATCGTCCTACTGGTATCAGTAAGAGAAACACATGTGGTCCAGGCAGGATCATGGAAATACAGTTGGTGATTTCTCTCTGGATCTCCTCTTTAGTCAGTTCAGTATCAAACAGTCCTGGAGTGTCGATCACAGTAATGCGTCTGCCGCTGATTTCAGCTGTTTCTCTCTGACACACTTTAGTTACAGATGTTTGAGAAATGTCTGCTTTAAATGCTTTTCTTCCTAAGATGGTGTTTCCAGTTGAACTCTTCCCAACTCCAGTTTTTCCCAGCAGCACAATCGTCAGTTCATCTTCTCTTTCTCTTGAGTCTAATGATAGATCAAAGAAAAGTTACATTTCAAATGAAGATTGTCAATTATTTAAATATCAGAGAATGATGTATGCAATTTATACTGAGAATTCATGTGCTATTGTTTCTTCTGATCTCTGCAAATAATGTTATTCTCTCACACATCTGTGTAGACTTTAGCAATTACAAAGAGTATGTTTAATCCATTTAGATTTTCCGATCATTACCTTGTGACTGAAACCATGTCTCTAATGGATGGATTTTCCTCTTCATTTCATCTGATTTCAGCAGTTTTTCCATCTGTGCTTCAAACAATGTCTCAGTGGAGAAACAAACACCACTATTTTTCTCAACAATCTGCTCCAGTTTCTCCATCAACACAGACACTTGTGTGTTCAGGTCAATGAACTGATGTCGTCCTCCAAAACTCTGAATGACAGACTGTGTTTCTTCATTCAGTTTTTCTGTCTGATGCTCTGAATTCTGCTTTATGAGGATCATGATGTGTTTGTTGATTCTTGAGCTAAATATTCTCTTTAATTTCTCCATTTCTGCTTTGTCTTCATTATTAAGTGGAGCATCAGGAATGATGATGATGAAAACATGAACTCCAGGATGACAGAGAGACACACAGCGGTGAGTCTGACGCATCACTTCCTCCTCTGAGAGCTGAGTGTTGAACAGAGCTGGAAGCTCCACCAGACTGATCAGACGTCCATGAAGCTCCACGTCTCTCCTCACACACTCTGAGCTGAGCTCTGATCTTCTCTCGCTCTGATTCAGGATCAGGTTTGATATGAAGGTTTTTAATTCTCTGTTACTCCCACACACAACCAGATTCAGATTTGCACCCTCTGGAACTGTGACAAAGGAATAAACTAGTCATAAAATAATCCTGCATTCACATCATGTCAGAATTACTTCAGTCAGGCAACGAAAAGCATTTACAAGCTGTGATCAGCAGCTATGGCAATGCTGTATAAATACATTTCTATTTGTACAGTACATTTATATCTAGAAACGTGTTATGTGTAAATTGAAAATTCACAGTTCACAACAGGAATGTGCTTGCTTGGCCCTTTGTTGTGATAAAAAGTAAAGCTTGTTTAGCTGAATTTAATTACAGTTTGTAAGATGGGTATAAGAGAGGTCGGTATACCATGGCAGCGGTCGCAGCAGCCCTCGAGTGAAGACCGAAGAGTATAAGACAGTGACTCTATATGCGTGACTCCACTGAGCGAGGACTCAGACAAGCGACATAAGTATTGCTTTTTATTCATCCCCTGACTATAACTTTTCACATTCTGTTACCATTACCACCCTCTTAAAACCAATTTTGTAATTGTTTTTTGACCCCCAGGTCCACTAGTTACCTTCTTGAATGAGTTAGATGTGTTATGCTCAAACTTCCCTGAAGATGATACAGTACTTCTCTAGTTATCCTTGGAGACTTAAATGTCCACCTACATAAACCTCAGGCTGCAGACTTTTACATTCTGCCTGCCTCTTTTGATCTCAAGCAGCTACTAACAAATTAGATAACCAACTGGACCTTATTTACACACAACACTGCTCCACTGATCTTGTGCTAGTTACTCCACTGCACATGTCAGATCACTTCCTGCTCACTTAAACTCAATATGGTTCCTGACATAACACATACAGTGCTTTGCTTTGAGTCTCACCTCTCAGATATGTCCTTAAAGGTATATTGGAGGAGTGAGATGTCCGAGTTACAACATCTAGCTACTGGGTTGCCTCAGGGCTCAGTTCTTGGACCAAGAACTATGTGGCATCACTAGGTTCTGTCATTTAAAACATGGCTTTCATATCACAGCTATTCTGATGACACTTCACTCTATTTCTCATTCCATAGCTGCTTGCATCTCAGCATGTCTAACAGACATTTTATGTTGGATGAAGAACCATCACCTTCAACTTAATCTTGATAAGACCGAACTGTTTGTGGTTTTAGCAAACCCATCACTTCATTACAACTTCAACATCCAGCTAGGCACATCAACCATAACTCCTTCAAGGACAGCCAGGAACCTTGGAGTTGTGATTGATGATCAGCTGAATTTCCCAGACCACATTGCTAAATCTACCAGATCCTGCCAATTTTCTTTATACAACATTAGGAAGATCAGGCCCTTTCTATCAGAACATGCTACACAACTCAAGCTCTTGTTCTATCCAGGCTGGACTATTGCAACACAGGTCTTCCAGCCAGTTTTATCAAACCTCTGCAATTAATCCAGAATGTGGCAGACAGAGTAGTCTTTAATGAGCCAAAAAGAACAGGTCACACTTCTGTTCATCAACTTTGCACAGGCTACCAATAACTGCTTGCATTAAATTCAAGGCATTGATGTTTGCCTACAAAACAACCACTGGCTCTGCACCTCAAGCTTGCTTTCTGCAAGTGAACAATGCATGCATACCGCTGTGAAAATTGCACTTACAGTTTAGAGAATGTTAAGACGGTTTCAAAAAATGAGGCAAAGTGGTTGAGAAAAACCACTTTTTATAAGTAAATATTCAATAAAGAGTCAGCCAGTAAAAACAAAACAACCATTACTTTTGTTAATTACACAAGTGCACAGCGCTGGAACTTTACTGTACATGGTTAAAAAAATAACACCCCAAAAATAACCAATAGGGAACATTCTGTATAAGTTATTTTTAGGTTCTGGAAACACTGAAGTTGAACAAATAAAACCTAAAAACTCTTCCTTGAAAGGTATTATTTGGTTCTACAAATAATGGTTCCTGACATGAACTGCACTGACATTATTTTTTTTTAAAGAAAAGACTGAAGTGTAGCGTTTGGGCCAATCAGACACACAATGGTTCATTTGATTCGCTAAATCAATGATTCATTAAATTAACAAATAATCACAGACCCCCTCGCCCAATCCACAACACTGTCTGCCGAGATGTCTCCAATGGCCCACTAGGCCCCTGGTTACCATGGACACCAGAATACCTCGGCCAGATCAGATAAACTTTACAACCTGCAAGTATGTAGAGAGAATCTCCCACACTACATTTCTCTATAGGAAAGACACAATGCCTATAGAAATGGACTCTTTCCTACTCATTCGCAGACAAACCTTTCTTTGACCTTCCTATCACACATAGCCCAGGTCATTGTGTACAGTATTACTGCATTGTATTCTAATTTTGTCTGTTGTATTTGTATTTGTCTTTCTACTGTTTTATGCATGTATTTTGATAGATGACTAGTAGTGTAACCCACCTATGTCATGCTTGGACTCTTTGAGTTCGTGTTTTAATGATCTAAAAGGTGGTGTAAATTAGATGTTGATACCTTTGCAACATATTAGTGTTTTAAGAAACCTTAGTAGTTTTTGCATCAACACCCAATCGAATTACATATGCAAAATACCATGCTCACAGACAAAGAGTCATAAACTTTCCCTTCAAAGGCGAAAGTTACCATTGGTTCGCGGACCTCCTGGAGGCACAGCCTCCAGAGAGCTTAAAGGCAAACGGTTGACCGCCTCCCTTGTTCTTGTTCTTCCTTCTTCTTCACTCTCTTCACTCGTGTGTAACATCTTCCGATTGCTGCCCGTGTGGAGGAACCCACGGGGAGCCGGAGCCGGCACAGGGCGTGCCCGGCGGGCCCGACAGGCCCAACATACAGAGCTGTGGCTCTCGACCACAAAGAGCCAGACAGTTTGACTTAACCCTGGAATTCATCTTCATGACTCGCCTCAGTCAGTCAGTGGTTCTTTTAGAACCTAAGAAGATGAGCTAGAACTCTTCAGGACTTTCCTAAGCACGCGCCAGGCCTTGCGGCCTTGTCTTTTCATTCCCCAAGGATCACAGGACTTCAGCTGAGTCCCTCTCAGCTCTTGGTTCTTCTTCACTTTCACATGGGAAGAAACTCCCAGTCACCATTGAGTCAGAACATCTTTGGAATTCATCACTCTTCAGACCCGGAGAAACGTGATTGCAATTCCAAAACCCACCACTGCTCCAAACCAAGACTTTCAGAGACTGCATTTGGACACTTGTTCGACGACCAAGGCAATGCAAGTATCGTACACTTAACTAAACATACAGAGGTTTAGTATAAGCTGTAGATAACACTGATGGTTTCACAGCAGGTGGTTAACTGACTCTTTCATAGCTTCATTTCCTTGTTTCTCTCTCTAACTGCTTCTCACTGACCATTCCCCCATGTATGAGTGACTTCATGTTTGTTTGTTTAGATTAGTTATGTGTTAGTCCTTCGTTAATAAACTATTGTGCACAAATTACATGAGTTTCACCACGGCAGGCACGGCTCCCACCAGCCAGATGATGCAGATCAGGATTTTGGTGTTTTGGATGGTGCATATTCGTGAATGATGTAGAGGGTAGCAGACGGCCACAAAGCGCTCAGTAGCCATGCCGGCCAGGTTTAGTGGTGTGTTCTTGTAGACAATGCCTCCAATGAAGATGATGATGCAGCAGACAGCAACATTAAAGCCTGGTAGTGTGTAAGAAAGCACAAACAAAGTCACAGTGAAAGACAGTGTAACCATGTCATTGATGATCAGCTGCATGTAGAGGATATAGCGGGGCTCTTGAGCAAAGACAGGGTTCTTGAAGAAAGTATAAACCAGCAAACTGTTAATACAATTGATAATGATACCAAACAAGACCACAGTGAAGTTTTTGAAAACAGCCTCTCCAAAAAAGTCTTTGCGTTTGTTCAATTCTGAACTGTTCATTTCACAATCGTGAAGATTTTTTTAACTAAATATCCTGTTAATTAAATGATATAGTTTAATATAATGATTTAAAGCTATAATTAGGAAAGCAATTTAAAGCAAAACAGAGACACACTGCAGTCGATGATGCTAAGGTGACATCAAGGAATCCAGAAGACTGATCTGTGTTGCCTACTGTTAAAAAGTCTGCACATCAAAAATATCAAGTGTGTTCCTCTGGAATATCTCTCTACGTTTTCTGTAGATGCACAAACTAAACATGATCTTATATTGTTGTTGAGTATGCAATTAGGGGGTTGCCATATTCTCATGTGCTTTATCGTAATGGTAATGTGACTCAATGTTAAGTCCCTTAGGTCAGAAAAACAAGGAGGTTGAAATAAACAACACTCAAAAACAAGTTAATCTTCTGGTTATTTTCAAATCTTAATTAGAAGATTTTCCCTAATTCTTTTTTCTTTCTTGTAAATTTTCCTTTATAAAAATCCTACTGTGTGTCAAACCATTCAGCTTTGACTATATTCACAAATGTCATGTAAATAAATGCAAACCATGCTTCTGATTTTGGGGGGAAAAAATCACCTCTCAAGTTACTAGACCAGGGGTCTTCAAACTTTGTCCTAAAGGGCCGGTCTCCTGCAGAGTTTAGGTCCAACCCTAATTAAACATACCTGAATCAGCTAATCAAGGTCTTACTAGGCATACTAGAAACTTCCAAGCAGGTGTGTTGAGGCAACTTGGAGCTAAACTCTTCAGGACACCAACCCTCCAGAACAGAGTTTGGAGACCCCTGTATTAGACCATGTATGAAACAAATAATTATGCAACTTACTAAACACTATGTAGCGTCTGGACCAATCAGACATACATTAATTGTTACATTTAACAAATAGTCTTTAAACACAACAGGCCAGCTACATGCTGGAGCTCTGGAGACAAACCCCCCCAAAGCAACTAACACCCCAAAAGGGCTCAGTTGCCAGGACAACGATCTGATACCACAGGTTTTATTGCTTCAAGGAATGCACATCTGCCCATGCTACATTTGCCATAGGAAAGACACAGTGCCTATAGAGATAGACTCCTTCCTATTCATTCACAGACAAACCTTTCTTTGACCTTCCTATCACACATAGCCCAGGTTATTGTGTACAGTATTACTGCAATGTATTTTAATTTTGTCTGTTGTATTTGTATTTGTCTTTCTACTGTTTTATGCATGTATTATGATAGATGACTAGTAGTATAACCCACCTATGTCATGCTTGGACTCTTTGAGTTCGTATTTTAATGATCTAAAAGATGGTGTAAATTAGATGTTGATACCTTTGCAACATGTTAGTGTTTTAAGAAACCTTAGTAGTTTTTGCATCAACACCCAATCGAATTACATATGCAGATTACCATGCTCACAGACAAAGAGTCCTAAACCTTCTCTCCAAAGGTGAAAGTTACCATTGATTCATGGACCTCCTGGAGGCACAGCCTCCAGAGAGTTTAAAGGCATCGACCCCTCTCTCTTCTCTCTCTCTTCACTTTCTCACTCGTCTGCAACGTCTTCCGATTGCTGCCCGTGTGGAGGAACCCACTGGGAGCCGGAGCCGGCACAGGGCGTGCCCGGCGGGCCCGACAGGCCCAACATACAGAGCTGTGGCTCTCGATCACAAAGAGCCAGACAGTTCGACCTAACCCTGGAATTCATCTTCATGACTCGCCTCAGTCAGTCAGTGGTTCTTGGAGAACCTAAGAAGATGAGCTAGAACTCTTCAGGACTTCCCTAAGCGTGCGTCAGGCCTTGCGGCCTTGTCTTTCCATTCCTCAAAGATCACAGGACTTCAGCTGGGTCCCTCTCAGCTCTTGGTTCTTCGTCACTTTTCACATGGGAAGAAACTCCCAGTCACCAACGAGTCAGGACATCTTTGGAATTCATCACTCTTCAGACCCGGAAGAACGTGATTGCAATTCCAAAACCACCACTGCTTCAAACCACCAAGACTTTCAGAGACTGCATTTGGACACTTGTTCGACGACCAAGGCAATGCAAGTATCGTACACTTAACTAAACATACAGAGGTTTAGTATAAGATGTAGACAGCACTGATGGTTTCACAGCAGGTGGTTAACTGACTTTTTTTCATAGCTTCATTTCCTTGTCTCTCTCTCTAACTGCTTCCCACTGACCATTCCCCCATGTATGAGTGATTTCATGTTTGTTTGTTTAGATTAGTTATGTGTTAGTCCTTCGTTAATAAACTATTGTGCACAAATTACATGAGTTTTGATTCTGATTCTGCCTTGCAAATTAATGTCCCTTTACGATTCCGATTCGAGCTACATGCTCTAATGCAATGGTACTTTAAGAAAGTTATTTTCTGTGGCCAAGAAAATATCATTTCTTAGAGTTGATTATACTGAATACTGAATTATACTGAAGATTATACTGAATGTTCGCTGAGCGAACAGATTAGTTGATGGAAAATTGATTCTGCTACAGTTACTACTGGCAGCTGATATAAGTAATTGTAATTAATCATAATTAATTGTAATTATTTATATACATTTCCCTTTGAGCTAAAATTCGCTACAACTACGTCGTCCTCATATCCATTGACCTTCAGTAATTGTTGGTTCTGAAAGTTTGGACAAAAATATTTTAAACCTGGAAGACCTGTCATTGTTGTTTTTATGTTTATCAATGTGTGTTCATGTAATGGAAGGGTTTCCAAGCATTTATGTCAGCCAAACCCCTTAAAATAAAATATTTACATGAAATACCCCCATAGGCGGAGGGTGAACCAACTCCAGCGTAAAGCTAAAGGTAGCCTATTGTTAATGTGTCATGTTCTCATCGGTTGTTCTAGTCTGTTTGTTCATTGGTTTGTTCATGTCATGTGACCCTTTCTATTTGATATAGCCCTCATGTTGGCATTGTCTCTTGCCGTGTATTAACGTAATATTCTTCCTGCTGTTGGTGAGTCTATGTTTATGTTCATGCCTTTTTTATTAATGCCAAGTTATGTCTGTTTCATTCAAGTCAAGTCAAGTCAAGTCATGGTTTGGATTAATGTTTGTTTGAATATCACATTTGGATTACAATAAAGCTGCACTTAGGTTCATCTCATTCAACTCGCCTCCAGTGGATCATTATCGTTACACAGATATGGGTGTCATGTAGGCTAATAAAATATTTTAGTAGGATTGAATTTGTATTTTACATGATCACAATTTAACCCTCTGGTGCCTGGGGGTGTTTTGGGGGCCTGGAGAAGTTTTGATATGCTCTGAAATTTGTGCTTTTTTCAGTTGCAAACTGTGCTAAAATAATATGTAAACAGCATGTATGTACATGATTGTGTTTTTGAGAAAGCAATGTTTATGCGTGATTAGTGAAAAACGTACTCGGTTACTAACGAAATCTCGGTTCCCTGAGATACAGGAACAAGTACTGTGTCTGCTAAGATGCTATGGAAAAATTCCTTTTTCTCTGATGACTGAAGCCTTTTTCGGGCAGGGCCATCTGGCTATATAAACACGCATTTCGCCATAGGATCCACAGGTTGCTTTGACTGAAGCAGTGACTGAGTCATGCAGCTACATAGCACAGCCAGCAACGCAGTACTCGTTCCTGTACCCGAGTACGTTCCCTATCAATATTTCACTCATACTGCATTTGCTAAGACACTATAGGGAACCAGTACAATCCCGTCATGCTATGCTAGAGGAACGACTAATAATTGATCTCGCCCAAAGCACCAGAGGAGCTTATTTTGCAGGGAAACCCACAGGAAACAATAGGACCAAACTCACAGAGGATGGCCCAGCCTAAGTAATCATCCCAAGGAAATTGTACAGCCTCCGAACTTGACTGAGTGCCAAGAGCATACAGAAAGGAAGCAACTGCCCAGTACTGGCTTTGTCAAGAGTGAGGCCATCTTAAGCAGAGAGGACCCTACGCAAATTTCTGCAATGGACACACCGTTAAACCAAACCCAGGACGAGCCGACGCCTCTAGTCAAGTGGGCTCTGACTCCCATGGATCATTTTAGGCGCAAAGAGGAGTATGCCAGCATAATAGTGCCCGAATTTGAGGCAGGCAGGGCTCACAGGGAGCGCCTGCAGGTCCCCCATACGTTTTACCAATGCTAACACCAGTAGTAGAGCGGTTTTCAACATCAGAGGGCGGAGGTCAGAAGCGCCTCAAAGAGAGGGGCTCTTCAGGGCCCTCATCACTGTGGGCAAATCCCATGAAGGGACGGTAATGGGGTGAGGCGGGTTGAGCCTCCTAGATCTCTTCAAAAAAGAACAACTAGGTTGTTCCTGCCCACTGACTGGCCAGCTATAGGAGCATGAGAGCTGCTATGGTTGCTACATAGACCTTGAGCGTGGAAGGGGAACGACCCTTATCCAACAGCTTTTGCAGGAAGGACAATATTAGAGATATGGCACAGGAAATTGGGTCTGCGGCACGGGCTGCACAGCAGGCGGAGAAGACAGGGCGAGAGGCTCCAACTTTAAATGAGGCCAGGAGCTGCTGAATAGCCAGTGTCGTTCTGGCACGACTACGGCCCTTATTTGGGTTGAGTCGAGAACTGTTCCCAGGAACGATATCTATTGGCTGGGAGACAGCACACTCTTGGCAAAACTGACCCTGAGTCCCAGGCAAACCAAGTGGATCTGTGAGATAATAGCTCATCCTCGGACTGGGCCAGGATGAGCCAGTCATCGAGGTAATTCAGAATGCGGATTTCAAACGATTTATGTGCCAACCACGATGCACCTCTGTCCAAGCTCCATGGACTGAGCGTCCTTGATAGACAGCCCTCCAGCCCGTAAGGGATGTGTCCATCTTGACTGTCTTGCGAGAACAGAACACCCCCAGCTGAACTCCCTCCTGAAGGAAATGGGGTCTCATCCACAGGTGTGCGCAATCAGAACTCCAGTGATGCGGAACGAGTGGGCGGTGCTGTGGGTGAGGTGGCAAATGGAGGTGGCTGTGATGAATGCCTGACATTACCCTCCTCCTCTAGGGGCAGCTCCCGACGCCCTAACACGACGCCAATGGTGGCTGCGACTGCAAGGGGCTGGGCGATCCGGGTGGCTGTAATGGAATTCCAGCAAGAGCAATGCGTCCAGTACATCATCTCGATTCACCCAGGATCTTTGCTCCGGGCCGTACCCCTCCCAGTCAACGAGGTATTCCAGGCGGCCCCCTCAACGCCGTGAATCCGTACTGCCCGCTGGAGATGATGGTGTGCTGAGTCCCACACTCTCTCGCTCTCTCGAAACCAGTGGTCAGCAGCTGGAACATTAGAGGGTAACAGCAGAGGCTGATACCCGAGTACGCACTGGAAAGGTGTTAGGCCGGGGGCGCAGGGAGTTTTGTGCGTACTCGGCCCACGGGAGGAACCTGCTCCAGCTGTGTTGGTCGTCATGGCAGTATGCCCGGAGGTAACGTCCCAGCTCCTGGATCTTCCTCTCAGTCTGGCCATTAGTCTGTGGGTGGTAACTGGAGGAAAGGTTAACAGACACACCAAGCAGCTTAAAGAAAGCTTTCCAGACATGAGAGATGAATTGAGGACCCCGGTCCGACACAATCTCCTCCGGGAGACCGAAATGTTGGAAGACCTGGTGGAACAGCTGTTCAGCAGTTTCCATTGCCGTGGGTAGTCCTCTCAAAGGAACTAATTTACAGGATTTAGAGAAATTATCTACAATAACTAGGACACAAGTGTTACCTTCTGAGTTAGGTAGGTCAGGGATGAAGTCTACTCCAAGATGGGACCAGGGCCTCTGTGGGATAGGTAGTGGAACCAGCTTTCCTGTAGGGAGTTGACGGGGAGAGTTAGACTTGGCACAGACTGAGCAGCTTTGGATGTACCTGATGGTATCACGGTGCATATTGGGCCACCAGTAACGAGATTGTAGGAGCGAGAGGCTCCTTCTGCTGCCTGGGTGTCCAGAGCCCGGAGAGTTGTGAGCTGGGCCCAGAAGGGTTTGACGTTCGGAGCGAGGCACGTAGGTTCTCCCTTCAGGGCAATCCGGCGGAGCTGGCTCCTGGAGGGTGGCTTGCTGAATTTCCCGGTCCAGATCCCAGATGATGGGGCTTACGATCAAGTTGGAGGGAATTATGGGTTCGGGTTCTGAAGGTGCCTCTGGAGAGAATTGCCGTGAGAGAGCATCCGCGGTGACATTCTTCGATCCAGGTCTGTAGGTGATGATGAAATTGAATCGTGTCAGGAAAAGTGCCCAACGGGCCTGTCGAGGGTTTAGTCGTCGGGCTTCCCTTAGGTACTGCAGGTTCTTGTGATTGGTGATGATGGTCTGGCGCCTGGCGCTCCGGGATGGACAGAGGATATATTTTTCCCTTAGGTAGTTGAGCTTCAGGCAGCAGTTCAATGGCGCAGTCCCATGGCCGATGTGGTGGAAGATGGGTGGCTGCTTGTTTACTGAATACATCCTGGAAAGCCATATACTCCGCCAGGATTTCTGGAGGGAACTCAGGTTCGGGACTTTCAACCTGGGTAGATAACAGATGAATCGGAACGGGTGGTGGTCTTGGGATGTTGGAAAGGCATTGTTCATAGCAGGGATCACTCCAGCTGGTGATGTCACAGGGATCCCAGTGGAGTTCGGGGAGATGTTGCGGTAGCCACCGGCATCCCAGGATGATACTTAAGGTAGAATCCTCCAGTACCAGGAACCGAATTCTCTCAGAATGAAACAGTTCAACTTGAAGAGTGATGAAGGGTGATGAATGACGGATCCTCCTACGCCCGAGTGGTTTTCCCTGAATGGTTTTTACGGCATATTCGTGAGAATGACGGCGTGACAGTTGAAGTTGGTTTAGACATTTCCTGTGCGATTAAGTTGCAGGAGGATCCTGAGTCAACCAAAGCAGAGACAGACAGCAAATGTTCAGCAGTAGGAAGTACTACAGGTAATAATGTAAAATGAGCAGTTTCAACGTCAGATTGTATGGTATTCACCACTGGGCGTGGGGGTTGGACTGGACAGTTGCGGATGAGATGACCTTGATGACCACAGTATAAACATAATCCCAATGCGATACGGCGATTTCGTTCAGTACGTGAGAGGCGAGTAGAGTCCACTTGCATTGGTTCTGGTACTGGGGAGCAAGCAGCCACCGAAGCGGACTGAGGAGTGGTTACTGGAGGCTGGCAGGTGGCTAGTCGCTGGGAAACATGGGTGGTTTGTTGTAGGAAGGACTCCAACCCAGTGGAGTCGTCATACAGCGCCATGGCGGCACGAATTTCCGGGTTGAGTCCTAGACGATAGGTGCCGAGGAACAGCTTGTTGAAGACGGAACAGCTGATCGGAAGTGGTTAGCGTGTCTGTAGCGGTGCTGAAAACTTCGGAAAAGTGCTCGGTGAATTGTTCAAAAGAATTAATTATGGGATTGTTTGAATTCCAAATAGCTTTTGCCCATTGGAGGGATGCGGGATGCAGAATGCAAGGAGTAAGTGGTATTCAAGTTTCTTATCTGATAGTCTTTGTGTTGATGAGTGAATATAAGTCCAGGCGGAAGAGCAGAGAGGCAGTAGCACACACCGGAGATTCCTTGAGGAAGTAGCATGAGGTCTGGGGCTAGCGAAGGGGATGTGAACGGTAGACCAGACAATGACTGAATGAGGGAGAAAGTCTTTTATAGGGCGGTGGTAATTGGGTGCAGGTGTGCGCAATCAGAACTCCGGTGATGCGGAACGAGTGGGCAGTGCTGTAGGTGAGGTGGCAGATGGAGGTGGCTGTGGTGAATGCCTGACAATTAGCTTTACCACAGATTAGTCTTGAATTTGGAATCCAAGTTACACACGTTTCAAAATACTTTCATAAAATGTACAACATATATAGTTATACTATACATTATAAAACAATAATCACATACCTGCATTAATGAAAACAATCCAGATCTCACAGAGGGCCAATTCAGTGCTACATCAGCTCACAATCATTCATGATTCTTTGTAAATCACAAAACAGTCTGTACTCTCTGTACTACTCCCCAATGGAATATTACACTAATACATGTGAATATTTATCATCTTTTTAGCATTGCAGTCTGTCACTCATGTAATGGCAGTCAATGGGATCCATTTTGGAAATTCAAACTCACGGGCACCATAAAAGTCCACTATATGGAGAACATTCCTGAAATGTTTTCCTCAAAAAACATAATTTCTTTATGACTGAAGAAAGAAAGACATGAACATCTTGGATGACAAGGGGGTGAGTAAATTATCTGTATGTTTTTGTTCTGAAAGTGAACTTCTCCTTTAATAGCTCAGGACAAGTACATTTATCCAAGTACTACTTTCTCTTTTCCTTCTAGGTACGAGCATAGGCTCTGGCTCTGTTTGCAAGATTTTACTAAAAGCCTCATTACTCTCGAATCATAAAACATTACCAATTTCCTCCCTCTTAGCTCTAGTACCACTTTCAGTTTCAACAATGGGTGTTTCTTGTCTTTCCAGGGTAGCATTAAAAACTGGTGCTTTCCTTGGACATTGGACCTCTTCCACCAGCACACACTCTACGTCCAGTGGCGACACCTCTTTTTCCAAGAATGAGGTAGGTTTTTCCCTTAACAGGTGGTTTTCTGAATCCTTGGTGCTGGCACCGGACCCTTTTAATCTGTCCTCTTTCTATTGGCATACATCGATCCCTGGGCCTCTGGCACTTTATACATGGAGGACGACCATATGTCTTGGAGGTCGTTTGTTCCTCTCTGGAGGTCAGTAATGGAGGTACACATACTGTCCAACCTCCACTGTTGGACAATACACTTTCTCTTCTTTCTGTGTCACTCTGTCAGCTGCTTTTCTTTCAGCATACTCTTTTGTCTGTAGATGTGCATCCCAGAGTCTTTCCTTGTGCATGGTCTAATCGGATTCAATGATCTATGCTTAGCTATGCTAAAAGTGCTACCGCCAGTACCAGGAGATCGGCTGAACGGATTCGAAAATGGTAAAACTCAACTGTTTAACTTTAGGGGAGTTGAAAAATGAGCCTGTTTTCAAAAAAAAAGTGGAGTGTTCCTTTAACCACAGGGTCCGTGCTCACTCCATTGTGCTGAGACACAATGTCCAAGAAACCTGACCTCCGACTGCAGGAAATGCCAGCCTCTCAGCCTTTTGAAAAGTCTTACCAGTTTCCACACTAACAAATTGTCTAGGAGGTCACCAGGTCAATGATAATTATCTGCATAAAGTGCTGAAACATTGTGGATGCGTTGCAAAGCCCAAAGGACATACAGTGATAATCATATAGCCTGACAGGGTAATAAATGCAGTCTTGTGGCAGTCTTTCTCATGTACAGACATTTAGGCCCAATCCCATTTCTACCCCTTACCCCTATACCTTCAACCAGAAGAGATTTGAGACACACCTACCCCTGTAGGGGTAGATAGCGCCTTCAAACAAAGATATTTCAGGACCACTCTTCAAACAAAAAGGTATGAGAATTATCTCAGCATACACGACTCTAATGCACACCAGCACACCAGTATTGGTGTACAGTACAGTACGCAGGTGTGTGTTTTGTAGGAGCTAGACGACATATAATGATGTGTAACAGCATAGTAGTGGTGTGCCATTTCTTAGGGGACTATTTTTACCCCAACCCCTTGACACTCTGTTTCAAGGGACAAAGGGAAGAAGTGGGTGTAGGAGTAGGGGTAGGTGAAGGGGTATGAATGAATGAATGCCTTTTATTGTCACTGTACACATATACAATGTACATTATATACATGTACGATGAGATTAAGAGCATCTCACTACTCAGTGCAACATGTAAAAGATATTTTACAATACAACATAACAAAAGTTACAGTAAATAAAGTAACATAGTAGTGCAAATAGGGGATAGAGGGGGGGTAGAATGAGATGGAATAAACAGTTTCTATAATAGCGCAAGAGAGATTTACAATAAAATTGCACAGCAATTGTAAAAGTTATTGCACATTGATAAATATATTCAAGGTAGATATTCACATTCAACTGTCAAAAATAATATTGCACAATGAAATGTATAATGCATAAGTCCAGTGTAATTCGAGTCAGCCCGTGTATATGCATGTGTGAGGTCAATGCAAGTGTAAATTAAGAATGGTAATGGCTATTGGGAAAAAAACTATTTTTAAATCTATTTGTCTTAGCTCTGATGCACCTGTAGCGCCTTCCTGGGGGTAACAGGTTAAACAGATCGGAAGCAGGGTGTGAACTGTCCTTAATTATGTTCTCAGCTCTGCTGAGGCAGCGGGAGGTGTAAATGTCCAGCAGGGTGGGGAGAGGGCAGCCAATGATCTGTTGTGCTGCTTTGACTACCCTCTGAAGCCTCTCTCTGTCTGCCATGGTGCAGCTACCATACCATACAGTAATGCAGTATGTCAGCGGACTCTCAATGGACGCACGGTAGAAGGTCAGCAACAGGCTGGAGCCCAGATTGTGCTTCCTGAGAACTCTCAGGAAGTAAAGTCTCTGCTGGGCCTTCTTAATAATTGCTGTGGTGTTCACTGTCCATGAGATGTTGTCCGAGATGAAGACACCAAGAAACCGGAAAGTATGGACTCTCTCCACACACTCGCCATTGATGTAGAGTGGGGCTAAGTCGGTGCTGTGCCTCCTGAAGTCAACAATGATCTCTTTGGTTTTCTTGGTGTTCAGAGCTAGGTTATTCTCTGAGCACCAGGTTGCCAGCTTCAGGACCTCCTTCCTGTACGGTACTTCATCACCTCTCGAAATGAGTCCAACCACTGTGGTGTCATCAGTAAATTTCACAATAAGGTTACTGTCATAGGATGCACTCCAGTCATGGGTGTAGAGACAGTACAGGAAGGGGCTCAGCACACAGCCCTGTGGAGAGCCGATGTTCAGCGTGCGGGTGGACGACAAGTGAGAGCCAAGTCTCACAATCTGGGACCGGTTAGTAAGAAAGTCTTTTATCCAGGCACATGTGAGAGAAGGGAGGCCAAGAATGTCCAGTTTGTTAAAGAGTATGCCTGGAATTATTGTATTGAAAGCTGAGCTGTAATCCACGAAGAGCATCCGAGCATAGCTCTGCTGCTGCTCCAGGTGGCCCAGCACAGCATGGAGGGCTAAGGCGATAGCATCCTCTGTGGATCTTTTTGTGCGATATGCGATATGGTGGGGGTCGAAATTTGTGGGAAGATATTCCTTGATGTGACGAAGAACCAGTCTCTCAAAGCACTTCATGATTACTGGGGTGAGGGCCACAGGACGATAATCGTTCAGGCTGGTGATGGGAGACTTCTTCGGTACTGGAATGATTATGGCAGACTTTAAACAGGATGGGATGACTGCCTGGGCTAAGGAGAGGTTAAAGATTGCAGTAAAGATGAGGGCAAGCTGGGGGGGAAAAGCCCTCAGCACCTTGCCAGGTACTCCATCTGGGCCAGCTGCTTTCCTGGGGTTCACTGCTAGGAGCACCCGTCTGACATCTTGCTCTGTAACAGTGAGTGGATTGGTGCAGGAACCAGATGAGGGTGGTGGTTGGAGTGGGAGCAGGGCTGGAGTAGATGAGTGCTGTTGTTGTTCTTCTTCAAAGCGGGCAAAGAAGCTATTCAGCTCCTCTGCCAGCGGCACACTCAGGTCTCCTGTTGTCACATGACAATCTTTGTAGTTAATGATGTCACGAATGCCCTGCCACACCTCTCGTGTATTATTGCTGGACAGATGGGACTCTAATCTCCTCTTATGGTCCGTCTTGGCTTTTTTGATACCTTTTTTCAGGTCGGCTGGGGCAGCTCTGTACAGGGCTCTGTCGCCTGACCTGAAGGCAGCATCGTGGGCTTTGAGGAGTCTATGGACCTGGCTGGTCATCCAGGGTTTCTGATTTGAAAAAACACTGATGTTTTTATCCAGAGTCACATTCCCAATGCAGAACTTGATGTAGTCTAGCACCGTTCCTGTGAATGTTTCCAGATCCTGATGTTTAAACATGTCCCAGTCAGTCTGTTTGAAACAGTCCTGCAGTCTAAAGAGTGCATTGTCAGGCCAAATCGTTACAGATTTTGTAGTGGGCCTGTTGCTGCGAATGAGGGGGGTGTAGGCTGGGGAGAGCAAGAGGGAAAGATGGTCTGACCGGCCGAGGTGAGGGAGGGGTATGGCTCTGTAAGCGTGCTTGATATTAGAATAAACATGATCCAGAGTATTCTCTTCTCTAGTCGAACACTTCACATGCTGATAAAATTTTGGGAGTACAGACTTCAGATTGGCCTTATTAAAGTTTCCTGCAATTATATGAACACCATCAGGGAGGGCCCGCTGATGTTCATTCATGGTGTTTAGCAGGAGCGAGAGGGCAATGTTTACTTTTGCATTGGGCGGGATGTACACAGCCGTAACGATCACAACAGTTAATTCTCTCGGTAAGAAAAAAGGCCGGCATCTTACAGACATGTACTCAAGGTCCGGGGAACAATGTTTTCCAATAATTGTCCCGTTATTGCACCAGTTGTCATGTACATAAACACAGAGCCCCCCTCCTCTGCTCTTACCAGAGTCCTTTGTTCTGTCCCAACGTAGCAGAGTGTGACCTGCTAGCTGCATGCTAGCGTCGGGTATATCCGGGTGTAGCCAGGTTTCTGTTATGATCAATAAACAGCAGTCTCGAACATATCGATTTCCAGGAAGTTTTAGTTCTAAATAGTCCGTTTTGTTTACCAGGGATCTGGCGTTGGTGAGATACAGACTCGGCAGAGGTGGCTTGTACGGTTGTTTTCTTAGCCTTAGCATAACACCAGACCTACAGCCTCGTCTCTGCTTCCTCTCCCTCCTCCGTCTGCGCCGCCTCCTAGAGCTGACAACAATCCACGGAGAACCCGCTGGTCTCGCTATCTCGTCAGGGATATTATGTGCGTGATGAAAAACCCTAGATATCGATGTCTGGTGTTGTTTTCCGATATCTATGAGGTCCTGACGTGTATAGTGTGCATTCGCGTAACCGCCATTGCACAGACAAACAACAAAAACGTATAAAAACAACAAAAAAGAGCACCAAAAAGGAGAGCCATGAGCCGCTGCGACCGACCATCGCGCCGCCAAAACAGGATGTGACATCATCAGAAATCAACAAAATAGAATTGGGATTGGGCCTTGGTGATACCCATTGGCAAGGTCTATTTTAAAAAATATATATATATCTGCTCCATCCAACAGGCTCTCGTTTTTGCGTGGTAATGAGAAAGCACCACATCTGGTCTTAGTATTTAATTTCCTGTAGTCCACACAAAGTCTGACACTCCAATCAGCCAGGAACTGGTTTGTGTATGACACCTCTTCTGAGCAACTTGGGATTATTCTGCCTGACTTCTTTGAGATGGTTCAGAGCTATGCGTCAGTAGGACTGAGAGACTGCTGTGTCATCCACCAAAAATATCTCATGTCCCACCTTTCCCATGAGATAGATCGTCTTCAAAGGCTGCAAACACATTGGCATACTTCTTTAGAAGTACACTTAGTTCTCCCTGTTGCTCTGGCGTACCTCCTATCTGCAGTCCATCTAGCAGATGACCCATGTCAAAGAAAGTGTCTTGTTTAACTTCCTGATCAACAAACATGCAACGAAACCTCTCTAAACTGTCAGATACTGTTACTACCTGAATGGATGCTCCAGCTTAATTTAAAGAAGAAGCACTCTGGCCTATTTCAGCACTCAGAGTGGCTCTTCACGTGCTTCGTAGGCCATTGGTGGCTTGGGCCTCATAATTGGATCATGCTTATAGGAGCCCTTATTACAGGTGCTCCAGGACTGGGCTTGCAGAGCAGCTTCGTTCTGCTTTTGCTTATATCAGGGTACTATTGGATGCATGCCCCATATGCATAGCAATGCGGCAGGAGAAACCGTTCAATAGAGAACGATCCAGTTACTAATGTAAACTCGGTTCCCTGAGATAAGGGAATGAGCATGGCGTAACCTGCTGTGCTATAAGGCTACATGCGAGTTAATGACTGTCACTATCAATAAAACAAATCTAATGAAATGGCACTCAGAGCTGACTTATATGTGAATATGTGTCCATTTATACCGAAAGTGCCAACCATTCAAAAATCCAGTCCAAACATAAACCCATGCAACTTGGTTTTGCTAAGCTTACTAAGGAAGAGAGGGTATGATGCCACAGGCACAACCTCTGCTACTACTGTGGAAAGACAGGCCATCACAGCGTCATTTGTCCTCACAAAGCCCCAAAGACCACCAATGCAACCTAATTTCGTGTTTCCTGTCCGAATTGCTATTGAAAACACTTTTCTCAATTTCACAGTATTGTGAAATTCAGACCTCACTGAGACCTCATCAGCAAATTCAACCTTCCCACTCAGCCATGCATTCCACCCATGAAAATCAGCACTGTGAAAAATAAATTCACTGGAGATGGCATCACTCAACAGACTCTTCCCATGCAACTCCACATTGTACTGTTTCACCAAAAAGCCATCTCCTTTTGTGTGATTGAGCCACAACATCATCCAGGTTATCTGTTCACAACCCTGTCATCTCATGGAATCAAGGAGAACTCACTCAGTGGTCACAATTCTGCCACTCTCATTGTATGAACACCATGTTCATGAACCCATGTCTCACCACTAGCATTGAAAGCCCTGACAGTAAGCAATATAGTCATTCCTTTCTGATAGCATGACTTTCCAAAAAGTGCACACAAGCCACGAATACATTGAGGGAGTTCCAAACTCCAGCTTCATCTGTTCCTCCACATCTCCTGTTGCTGCTGTTTTTGTTTTTTGTTTTTTTGTTTTTTTGTAGAGAAGAAAGAGGGGGCGTACATCCCCCTCCCTCCGTTCTGATACCACTGCCATTAGTACCTGCGGCTCTAGAACAGCTCTGTGAAGCCAATATCTACACCAAGTTGGACCTCCGGAGCACATACAACCTAATCCAGATCCAAGAGGGGAACAAATGGAAAGTTTCTCACCACTAGGGGGCACTACGAGTACCAAGTGATGCTGTATGGGCTGGCCAATGCACTGGTGGTGTTCCAGTCCTTCATCGATTAGATCTTGAGAGACACTCTGAATCAGTATGTTGTCACTGACATTGATGACATCCTCATTTATTCAAAGTATGAACACATCAATCATGTTGAAACTGTCTTGTCAAGGTTGCTAGATAACCAACTGTACGTGAAGGCCAAAAAGTGTTAATTAGTCATCAGGAGGTTGAAATGGATGACTCAAAAGTGAAAGCAGTCACAGAATTTCCTCAGCCTACCACTGTCAAAGACCTTCAGAAATTCCTTGGGTTTGCCAACTTCTACCAACAGTTTACCCACAATTATAGCCTTATTGCTGCATCCTTGACATTACTGCTGAAAGGTAAACCCATGCTTTCACTAACCTGAAGAATAATTGCACCACAGTCCCCATTCTCAGGCATTCTGATCCCAACCTGCCTTTCATAGTGGAGGTCGATGCTTCTGATAATGCTATCGGGGCAGTCCATAAACTCATGCCTGCAAAAAAAAATAAAAAAAAACTCTGTGAACAGAACGGGGTGCCAATGGTGGATCCACCAGTTTTGGTGTTCACTGACAAATGCCTGTCGAGCTGCATGGTGCTTGGCCCGGCACAGTGCAAGCTCAACATCACAGCCTCAGGATCACCCTTATGGAGTTTGTTTCTGATGGTTTAAGCAGAAACATGCACACCAATAGCCTGCTGGAAGTCATTTTGGAGGGCACTGGCATTGCTCCTCCTTTTTCTCCTTGCACAAAGGAGCAGATAAAAGCTGTACAGGGTCATCTTGTGTAAAAGCCAATCTCCTGGTATCTCCTCCATGCTCTTGAGACTGTGTTGGGAGACACACCAAACAGGAGGCAAACTATGGTGCCCCAAGTTTGAACTTCCAAAATGCTGCTTAAATGCGGCTTCAAACGATCCCAAATGCGGTTGTAAACAATCCCCAGGAAGAAGGGTCTTATCTACTCAAACGATCAGTTATTTTCATAAAAATAATACAATATACTTTTTAATCTCAAATGCTCGTCTTGTCTTGATCTGCCTGAACTCTGCTTATTCTGGCTCAAGACAGTTAGGGTATGTCAAAAAACTCCAATCGTATTTTTTCCCTTAACTTCAAAAATTATTTCAAAATCATCCTACATTGCTGCAGAAGTACCGGCCCAGTCTATGCAAAGTGAACATGCAAAGAAGATCAGACACCCTTAACAAAAACAGTAAGACAGCGATATAGGATGATTTTGAAGTTGAGGGAGAACATGAGATTTTTCGACATACCTTAACTGTCATGAACCTGAAAAAAAAACCTCTCCTGGAGTTCAGGGAGAGTAAGACAAGACGAGCGTTTGAGATTAAAAATTATATAAATTGTATTATTTTTATGAGAATAACTGATCATTTCGCTAGATAAGACCCTTCTTTCTCGACTGAGATCGTTTACCCGCAATTATAGCCTTATTGCTGCACCATTAACATTACTGCTGAAAGGTAAACTCACCAAGCTCAAGTGGAATGATGAAGCCACCCATGTTTCACTAAGCCCCCATTCTCAGGGATCCTGATCCCAACCAGCCTTTCGTGGTGGAGGTCGATGCCTCTGATAATGGTATCGGGGCAGTCCTGTCCCAATATCTAGGACAACCGGCAAACTCTACCCCTGTGCCTTTTCCCCCCATATACTCATGCCTGCAAAAGACAAAAAAAAAAAACTATAATGTCGGCAATAAACAACTATTCTCAATGAAAGCAGCAAATGATAAATAGTGACACTGGCTTGAAGAAGCTATTCATCCATTTCAAATCACAAGTGATCACAAGAACAATGAATACAACAAGAACAGCAAGATAATGAATCATTGCGAAGCTCGTTGGTCTCTGTTCTTTACCATATTTCAGTTCACTGTTAGATATTAAGAGGGGCAAAATCACCCCTTTTCCCCCCTATAAGTTTACCATGACCTTGGTCATAATTGATCAGTTTTCTAAAGCCTGACGTCTGCTGCCCCTCAATAGCCCCCACAGCCATGGAAACTGCTCAGGCCTTGTTGCAACGGAGTTGGGGATCCAAATGCAGGCTTTATTTAAAAGAGCATGGTCAAAACAAGCAGAGCCAGACACAAGTAAACAATGTTACTATGTTACAATATTACTAAACTATGTTGGCCATTATGACAAACTCATTATGGAAGTTCGGTGGGAAATAGACTGAATGGTAGTGGAGCCCTCTGATGGTGAATAACAAGGACAGGATTTGTGACAGTATTTAAAATTACACTGAAGATCAAAATAAACAATTGAAGTTACTGTCACACCCCATTGGACTGTTCGTGTTAGTTTCTCCCTCTGTTGCCCATATTTGGTTCTTCCTGTTCCTGTCTGCATCAAGTCATTAATAGTTAATCTCCCACACCTGTCATGCCCAGGGAAGATCCACACTGAATCAATTTCGCGCTATGGGTAGGGTTCCACACTCACAGCGGACAAAGCGGATGCAGTCTGTGACATCAACGTCCAGCCACACCTCGCAGATGTCTCACAGCATGACCCAGAACCCAGCCAACCACCACCCCGATTTGCGGAGCATGAGCCCGAGCCCACTGTGGATGGAGAGCCAGAGCCCGATGCGACAGAGCCATCGCCTTAGGGAGTGACAGTGA
>NW_026128065.1:0-13370 GCF_022985175.1 Labeo rohita | reverse complement strand
CAGACTACATAGGCTCTTCAGGATATCACAAACTCCACTCCCTTCCCATGACCTACAGCAGCTGAAGCAAGCCAACCTCCAGACTTCAGTGTGAAGAACTAAACCATTTATTAATGATTACTGCATCAACAACAAATGAACATTTTATGTGATTCATAGATTAAGTAATCAATAAATTGTTATTAGTTAAATGTGTCATAATGTATTAATTCCCTAATAACATGTAGTATTAACTAACAGTGTAAATTCATGTTTATTACAATGGGTCAAAGCCATTGATTTCAACTTCCAGTTGTTTGCTTTAATTATTCATTAGCAAATTATTTGCAAAGGTATCATTATATTATGACTTTTTATTTGTTGAGGCACATGACAGACTAATTAATTCAAAAACCATAACCACAATGACCTATTACTTAACAATTAGTTAATAGTTCGTTGTCCCAACAAGTAAAGTCATAACATAATGACACCTTTGCATCATTAGCTAATGATTAATTAAAGCAGACAACTGGAAGTTGAAGTACGCAGCTTTGACCATTATGGCAATTAACATATGAGTTTACATCATTAGTTAATATAATGTTATTAGGGAATTAATATATTGTGACACATTTAACTAATAACAATTTACTGATTACTTTCTTGAGCACGGAAAATATTAAGATTCGTTTCAGATTATTAGCTTTAATATAAACATGCAATAAGTTAATAATAGCTAAAATGACTAGTTAAGCCCTATTAAATAACAACTAGACGTCTTCATTTATTAAGCATTTCATATGGATTTCCGTATGAAATAAACTCCACTTTCAGAACTCTCACGTCCGTAACATTGATTTTTTTCCTCAGAAATGAAAAACGAATTTATCGAAGAAAATAAAAAAGGCCTATATATATATATGTTTTGTGAATGGCTACCTTTCTCCATCTGGCAGATACTGTTGTCTCATCATTTAATATATATATATATATATATATATATATATATATATATATTATAAAGAGATATAAAATATATTGGGCAGGACTGAGTTAAGTGCATTGGTCCGGCCCTCTGCAACCGCCCAAGTTTATCATGTGGCCCCTTGGTAAAATTAATTGCCCATCCCTGTGCTAGCCTGTGTGGAAATATTTAAACCACGTGTTAACCCCGTGTTAGTTTGTGCCCCATGTACCCCTATTTTCTTTTTTATTCTTGTGGGTGAAACAAGACCCAAACATAATTTTGAGAGATAGCCTATATAAATATAAACCTTTAAATTCTGAAATTGTCAGAATGTGAATTTGCTGCCTAAATATGTGTATTACAATACAAGGCATATACAAAGGCTGCTGTACGGGTCTTTTAGTTGCCAAAGCTTCATGCTAACAGACATGATTTTTTTTTTCCTCCCCCAAATGAGTGCTGGTACCTATAGGTTGTGCATGAACTCTGCTCATGTAGCAGGGTTAAGCATGACATTTTCACCAGAGATGGTTGGCTCCCCCCACATTTATCACGGGTTGGGTTATCTGTAGTCTCAAGTGCTACTGGTTCTCCCTCTGCTCAGGACGCTCTCTGGCAGCAGAATGGATTTGCCATTTGAAGAGGAATTGGTGCAAAACTGCAAATACACACTAGTTAGGAAAGATGAAACGCCTTGTAAACTGTTTTACTTTCGATATGTAAAGTACAAGAACGATTTTTGTCCATGAAACATTTTTAAAAAGATACAGATCAGGGGAGCGTTTCCCCAAAGCATCGTAAGATCGCCTAACTATGGTCGCAATTCTCTTGAATATTGGTAAAGACGTTGCTAAAAGTTAATAAAAGTTGCTGAAACGCAACGCACCCCAGAACGACGTAAAAATAAATAAAAATGGTGACAATGGCTGATAATAATAGACAAGTAATTTTCTAAAACGTTTCAAGCAAACCTTTTTTTTTTTTTTTAATGACGCCTAGTTACTGTTTACAATGCTCGACAACGGCCTCTGGGATTTTATTGGAATTCGAATCCGCATTCTACTCGTGTTTCGTTCTAATTAAGCTGAAAATCTTTATGCCATGGATAAAGAAATAAAGTGTTGTTCTCTGACTGTTCCGGGAGTCGGAGTGTCGAAAACAGCGCCATCTGGTGGCGACGCGACCGGTGTGCAACACCTGCGACTGTGCGTATCGGTGCTTCTCGTCTTCTGCTAAAGCCTCTGCTTTAATAAATCCCGTTATTAGTTATCAATATTTAAGTTTTTTTTTTCCCTCTGGAGTTTTGAGAGTTTAAAAAAGCAACGAATGGAAGGAAATTAAAAATGTTGCTATGCTGAAATAATAGTAGGCTACACACATGCATTTAATTTAATTCTGTAAGTAGGCTATCTTTTACTATGAAAAAATGTTAAATCTTACCTCTGCCAAACATTAAGCCAGTTATTTATGTTGCCAAGTTGTTTTGTTGTTGTTGTTTAATGCATATCACATGCCTGCAGTACATTATAGTTTCAGAAGCATACTTTGATCAGTTTTTATTTTTTGGCTTAGGAATCAGCTGTTTTTAAACCAGTTGTATTTATTTATTAGTATTGTTTTTTTTTTTTTTTTTTTCCTGTTTTCAGTGACACTTTCCTGCTCTCCTGACACTGACATTCAGGCTCCTCTTGTCAGTCAACCAGCTGCATCCACCATCAGCAGCGGCATGTCCCATATTCATCATTAACCTTAATTACATCAGTAACCTCATCTGACATTATGTTGAACAAAATTAACCACTTTATAACACTGCACACAACTGCATCTGTTTTCTAGTCCATAAGTAAATGCAATTTGTCTGATCATTTCAGTGAGAGTAATGGAGGAAAGATAGATGTTCACATGTAAATTATAAAAATTTGAATTCTCCAAACTTCATAATTCTCCACAGGGAACCTTCCTGCATCTGTCCCGCTGTCACTACCTAGCATTAAGAAGTCCTGGCATGAGAACATCACCCAGGAACTGAGGAATCACCAAGTGCACAAACTGTGAGTTCAAGAGGAACTGTCTCTTATTATAATGGGTGCCTTTTTGTGCACTTTCTCTGTAAACCCTTGAACGCTCTTTTAGGGTTCAAGCCATATTCCCTGTCCCAGACCCTGCAGCACTGCAGGACAAACGCTTGGAGAACTTGGTTGTTTACGCTTGTAAAGTTGAAGGGGTCTTTTATGAGTCTGCCATAAGCAGGGTAAACCACACAAGCTTTCATGCTACATTTCAGCCAGGTTAATATTTTTGGCCTTTATTTACACTAGAAAAGCCTGATTTTGGACCATGATTTTATGATGGCTTAACCTTATTTTTGTTTTGTGTTTTTGGCCCTGTTTTTATACCTAAATGGCTTGTGTTCAGGTTGAATATTACCAGTTACTGGCCGAGAAGATCTATAAAATTCAAAAGGAACTAGAGGAGAAAAGAAGGTCCAGGCTGCCAAAGCCACTCGTGAACACTCAGAATCCTTAACAGCCTGATTTCTTCAGTTCAAAGCTAGCTATATTTTGGACCAAGTCAATCATGTGTCACTCTAAGGACTAAGGGATCTCATTTGAGTTTATAATAACAGCCAGTATGTGCAGCATCATAAAAGTGAAAAGTTATCAGATATACTCTATTCTTTATATCTTATTATTCTCCATTTCTGATTTTCTTTTCTCTTTATATTTCGTTGTTGAATATTATGTTGTATAACATATGTTGTATGAATGATGGCCAGTTCTATCATTCATTTCTGCAATGTGATGATGATGATCTTGTAAAGCAGTAATTCTCTGTGGTCTTTGCTTGATATAATAACGTTGAAATGATGTTGAATTTGTGCTGTTCGTATTAGTCGTATCTTCTGATGTAGAGAGATGTTTAAAAATAGATGTAAAGAGGCTGGCTGTTTATTTTTCTGTAATATTAAACATTTGTTGGCATTAATGTTGTAAATACTGTCATTCACTTATTTTCAGTTTTGCAGTATATTTATATGAATATTCAGAATTTTTTTATTGAAGTAATTAATTCTTTGTTCTCAACACAGAAATACGTGAAAGCTTATTAATTTATATTAATCTGGCATCTCTTCACTACAGTGCCACTTCTGGTATTGTTTAAATGTTATTGTTCTTAGTGCAATTATTACAACCAAGAGCTTTCTGGGACAGTGTCCTTCATGCAGTAAAAAAAAAAAAAAAAAAAAAAAAATGAATGAAACAAAACATTAAATGTACATATAGTACATACAATTTTGCAGTGCATTTCTCTGTTTTTCTGTAAATAGTGCATTTGAGAAATTTATTTTCTTGTTCCAATATATATTACCACTAGGAAATATATAGGCCTATTTATATTTCAACATTTTAAGCCTGTATTTTAACGTCTGAGGAAAAATATCTGACTGAAAACTTCACGCTCTCATTGTCTCTACATTTTTTTTTTTCTTTAATGAATCAACTTTAGTTTCATCAAACAAAATCCAACATTGTGTCATTAAAATCCATATAACATCAACTCTAAATTCCTCCTTTTGCAGATGCATTTCATTTTCTTAATGACAGTTTATCTGGACTAGGTGTCGTCCAAAAGACCTTTGTAAAAACAGATTTAAGCATGCTGCCTTTGTGCACCAGATTGTTCTCTTACAAACCTGAATTTGATGGTGAAATTATGGACATTCTTATGCTGATTAAAATTGTGGTCAAAATTCCATTAATATCTGATGGTATGTACACTGATTTCTCTTCACACTGATTTGGACAAGGCACATAAGTAATTGTCCAATTTAAATCTATGCAAACTATTGTTCAGCATAAATGATCTAGGCTTCTGTACAGATGCTTGGAATGAATATGCGCTTATATATGTATGATTTTTTTTTTTTTTTTTTTTTTTTTTTTTATTTTAACAGCATTTAACTAACCAATGCATGTGTGGTGTGTTATAAATATGTTAAGAGTAGCTTTACATTAATCTCTTCTGCTTTGCTTGTCACATGTTTAACATACCTGATCTGTTCAGCTTTTTAGTTTTTCTCAGTTTTATTTTTCACTATTTCCCATATTCTCTGTATCATATGTTCATCACATAGTCTAAGATTTATAGTTTTAGTAAACCAGCTGTTAGTTTATCATGATAATGACGGATGAACTTAAGTGAATGAACTTCAAACCCCTTCACAAATTCTTGCGCTGATGCATTTATTGTACTGTTTATACAATTAGAGTTAATTAGGTTAGGACTGGACCCCGCACCTGCGACAATGCAGAAGTGAAAGTAAAAATTAAATTGAAAGGATGCGTTTAGCCTGCCGCATCTCTCAGCAGCGTCCGTCAGCAATAATTACGATCATTTATAGCCAGCAGACACGATCGTTTAATTTAATAAAAAAATTTTTAAAGATGCATCCCCGGAACTGTGTTTTGATGTCAATTCCGATGATGGTCGCTGATGGTACGTACAATATGATCTCCTTCACAATTATTCAGGTGTGTATATGGTGGAGCAGCATACCTTTAGCTCACCTGTATGAAGTATAGGTCTATATTTTATTCAATATATTTTAATTGCTTTTTGAATTCAGTTGCTGTTTTGTTAAAAAAAAAAAAAAAACAGAGTGTAGCCTAAGTTAAATTGTTTTCCCTGTAACGGGTGATGCGTTGGGAGCCCACATTATAAAAACGCCCAACATGAAGATCATCCTGCAAAACCGATAAAAACGATTGCGTTTACAACAAAATTTACATTTATTTTATTAGTTACTAAAAGTAGAAATTAATAAGCGATTTAATTTTTAAAAAATCCAGATTTACAGGGCTCCTTGACTCGACGTTTCTTAATTTGCTGACACTATGGGAACGAATCCCGTGGAACCTGTTGTATGAAGCATATGTGAAACCCTAAAATCTGATTGGCTGACAGCAATCCTGTGTTGGTACAAGATGTCACCTTTAATACTCAAGTGATTTGCTTCTCCCCTCTCAGGAGCAGAGATACACTCTTAAAAATAAAGGTGTTTCACGATGCCATAGAAGAACCTTTTTGGCTAAATGGTTCCATAAAGAACCTTTAACATCTGAAGAACCTTTCTGTTTCACAAAAGGTTCTCTGTGGTGAAGGAAGGTTCTTCAGATTATAAAAAGGTACGGAAGAGATAGTTCTTTGAGATTGGTTCCTTTCACTGAATGGTTCTTTGTGGAACCAAAAATGGTTCTTCTATGGCATCGCTGTGAAGAACCTTTTAAAGCACCTACATTTTTAAGAGTGTAGACAGGTGATGTTGCATGTAGATTTCCACTTGCCTGTAGTCCTCAATTTGATATTGATGCCAGATATGCTCTTCTGTGCTGTCGCCATCAAGCTGTCCTAACCGGTGCTACATATGTAACATGAGACGTTTTTTGTTCATTTAATGATTATTATTATTATTATTATTATTATTATTATTATTATTATTATTATTATTATTATTATTTGTCTATTTTATTTTTTTGTTGTTGTTGTTGTTTAACAAGGATTCATTTCAATTACCATTTCACCATATTGGAGTAACTATTTTATTTTTCTGTAAGACTTGGTTTTGTTGTTGCAAAACTTGCATGCATATATATATATATATTGTTTTCTGCATATGATGCATTCCTTATCCTATTCTTTGTTGCAACTGTTATATATTAGCTGCTAAAATTGACCAGTAAAACCTGATTTATTCTATTCTATTCTATTTATTCTTTCTTTTCTTATTCTATTTAATGCTGATTTGGACACATTTATTTTCATTTGTTATTCTATGTCCACCTGGATTGATATTTGATACTGAATTAATGTAATTTGATTGAAAGTGTCATAAATTATTAGTTTTTTTATTTTTTCTTATAAGTTTTTTTTTTTTTTTTTTTTATTGCAGAACATCATTTGATTATACTGTATTGTAAAATTGGATCGAACGTGTCATTTGGTGAACTGGTTCCACTGCAGTTTGTAATACAAATAATGTGTTCAATGAATAAATTAAGTACTTCGAGTTTTATTGATTTTGAATATAATATAATGGAATATTATACTATATTATGAATAGATTATTTGTTTTATTTTATCTCTTTTTTTTTCTTCACTTTATAGGGTTGATTGTTCATGGTCCCTCTGGTCGTCTGGTTGCTCCTCTGGGATCTTCAATGGTTTTGCCCTGCTATGTTGATGAACTCTTACTAATGGAGGGTCTGAAGGTGGAATGGAGAAAAACAGACTCAGGGACTCTGGTTCATCTGTATCAAAATGGTGAGAGTCGACCAGAGGCCCAGAAGCAGGATTATCATGATAGAGCTCATTTCTTTACTGATCAGATTCAACATGGAAACTTCTCCCTCCATTTGGGCAATCTGACAGCTGAAGATTCTGGTGAAACTGTGGTTCAAATAAAATATGTTGGTGAGTGTGAATCACATGAATTCCTCCCATCATTTTCAGTATGATTTTCCAAAACATTTTAATCCTGGACACAAATTTCCTACTGTAACATTGTTTGTCTTTTAGAGCATTTGCTAGTATCAGGATCAGATGAGTCCGTATCTGCGTCTGTGGGTGAGGACGTCACTCTGAACTGCTCTGTAAACTCTCCCATCACACCTGAACACACTGAAGAGGTTTCATGGAAGAAAACAGATAAAGATGAACATATTCTGGTTCTGCTCTACCAAAACAACAAGACTCTATCAGATTCATCAGATGAGCGATACAGAGGCAGAGTCGAGTTCTTCACTGCTGAAATCCCCAAAGGAAACTTCTCTCTCAGGCTGAAGAGTGTCAGAACTGAGGATAAAGGAGTTTACATGTGTCAAGTGTTTGCTGGAGGACTTTCAGCCAATGCAACTATTGTCCTGGAGACGTTGGGTGAGTATTTGATAAATAAGTATATAAATACACAATAACTGGTGCCTAAATTTGCACAAATAAGCAATATTTACTTTTCAGGGCAATATAACTCATAACTCTTGTATTCAGTAACTAATGTCTGTGTTTAATAGGTTTCTCTGTTTAACACATAATGGTGTTGATTCTCTGCATTTCTGCATCTGGATCTGCACTTTTGCTCTGCTGCCTGATCTACTGCAGGTCACCATATAAAGGTATACATATTATATTATACTTGCTGTAGTTCATTTGGAACTTGAAAGCTGTCTAGCAATGAATTGACAAGCCAAAGTCAAAGCAAATAAGTGCAATTAAGTTATAAAACTTGCACAACTTACATAGTCCAGTAGCTGCTGAAAGACACCTCACCACACATAACAAATGTAACACATTTAATGAATTATAGAACAATATTTAATTGAAACCCTAACTGTCTCTCCAAACACAGCTCTGTGTAGTTGTTTCACTTTTTCTAAATGCACAGTATATGTGCAATCAATCAATTATCCCTTCAATAATCAATCAATCAATTAAATAAATCAATAAACAACTATTCTCTCAAATGAATTCACCTAAGAATAAAATTTATTTTATTATTTTTATTATTATTATTATTTTTAGGGTTCATTCAACCATTTGTTCCTATGGGAGCTTCAGCAATTTTGCCTTGTAATGGTGATAAACCCTTAAAAATGGAGGGTCTGAAGGTTGAATGGAGAAGAACAAACTCAGACACTCTGGTTCATCTGTATCAAGATGGTGAGAGTCGATCGCAGCAGGATTATCATGATAGAGCTCACTTTTTTAATGATCAGATTCAGCATGGAAACTTTTCCCTCCGTCTGGACAAACTGAGAGATGAAGATGTGGGAGAATATACATGTACAGTTCACAGTCAGCAGGAACTTTTATTTTCAACTAAAATCATATTGGAAGTGGGTAAGTGAATAAATTAATTTATAACTGAACCTCAAGTTGCAGTTTTAACCAATACAATTGTATTTTGAAAATTGAGTCTCAGTTAAAACAGATGTACAGTAGTTCATCAAACTAATTATGATCACATTTCAGTAAAGTTTCACAAAATGACATGTTTTATTTATTTATTTATTTATTTGTTTTATTTTGTTTTTATTTTTTGGCTTCATTTTCAATACTAGATCTAAGCTTTTCAAAATGTGTTAAGTTCTTTACGTGAAATATTTCCACAGGGAACGAAACATATAAGGGTACCTTTAAAGGCACACAGTAAGTCCTTAGCGTACAATTATGTACCCAAAAGATGTTTTAAAGATACAACTAGAGGTACAAAATTGTACCCTTCAGGGTACCACCCCAGTGATGGCCACTGTACCTTTATTTTTTTTATTTATTTTTTTATTTCTTTTTTCTGAGAGTGAATTAATGAATGAAGTGACACTTGCTTTGTTTTATCGACTGAAATTTAGGCAGTTTTAAATGTGACTTAAGTGTCCAGATACTCTTTGGGGCTGGGATTCTTGTTCAGTTTGAAAGAGCAGCAAGAATAGAAGAAATATATATTATCAGCAATGCCACGAAAATGATCCTTTATAATAGCTAAACAACAAATAATAACCTGTAACCTTCTGTTAACTTTTATTGAATTGTTGTTGTTTTTTTCTTCTCACTCTAGGCGATTATCGCTCTTTGCTTTTACAAGGTAAGTGAAGAAATATAATCAAACTGAGCCTAACCAATACATGATTATCATTTGGTTGATTAATTCTAGTATGTGCCACTGCTCCACAAATACACCTTCTGAAGTTGGAATTACTTCCATTCCCTGATAACATACAGACGTATATCAGGGCATTTCAGGTCTCATAGAATCAGCTATCTGTGATCAATTTATTTTGTGTTTTGTTGCAGCGCACTGTTTTCTGCCAACTGATAATCCGGGATGTATATCAACTATAAATTTATGTTTTAATGTTGCATATAGTACAGTGAGTTTTTACAACAATTAGCAGTTTTTTTTTTTTTTTCCCTAAATATCCAACAGCAGCCCGTGTTTCTGCTGCTCTGTTGTGACTATTGTTTTTACTTTGATCTCAATCTCAATGTTTGACTCAAATATCCAAATTTCTGATTTGTAAAATGTTGGAAACAGTTTATTAGGAGTGTTTGTTATATGCATTATGCAGAAATACAGTGATTTTGTCTTGTCTGACACAATGGTGCATGTACAAAATGGCATTCAACCTTTTAATTTCATATTATGAACAAAATGTCTTTTCAGTTTCTGGGCTCACTGTGCGCAGTTCTTCTGGCCCAGCAGTTCTTCGTCTGGGATCTTCAGTGGTTCTGCCCTGTTATGTTAACAGACGTTTATTAGAGAAAACTCGGAACGTGGAATGGAGAAGAACAGACTCACAGACTCTGGTTCATCTGTGTCTAGATGATGAGAGTCAATCGCAGCAGGATTATCATGACAGAGCTAATTTCTTTACTGATCAGATTCAATGTGGAAACTTCTCCCTCCGTTTGGACAAACTGAGAGCTGAAGATGAGGGAGAATATACATGTAAAGTTTACAGACGGGAGGATTCTGTGTCCAGACAGGAGGATTCTGTGTCCAGACAGGAGGATAAGCCTGTCCTTAGCCAAGATAAATCTGGAACTGAGTCTACTTGGTAAGTCAACCCATACAATAATGATGTGTGTGTGTGTCAAAATGAATTTAGCGATTAATTATTAATTATTTAATTATTTGTGATCACGGAAATGCACAAAACAACTACATAACACAACAGAAAAACTCCCTCATTTTACTACACTATTATCCTTTCAGCCAAAGCAACAAAGCCATTTATATGCCAATGCATACATAGCCTTTAGCATCACATGTAATACATTTCTGACACATACGATGAATAAAATTTCTATCGGATCGCAAAAGTAATTTTTTTAGACACTTGCAACATGGGGAATGAACAGCGGTGCCGACAGTCTCCTAACTCAGATAAACTGTCTTTGTCCATGGCATGGGGCTTTGTTCCTCAAGCCCCAGTTGGCCCGCTTTGGACCAAGGTAATTAGCGGGCCAAAAATCCTGGCTGTTGGCCCTGAGGAAGCCCCGACGAGGCACAATCAAGCCCCAGAAGTGACAGTGGAAACGTGACTAGCCCTGGCATGCACTATCATGGCCACTTTTGACCCGACAGTGAAAGATCGCTTCCCCTGGAAAGCATCTGCTGTGAACATCTGACATCAGACATCAGTTTTACATCTACATTCTAAATCATAAACATTGTAAAAATGTCTTCTAAACATCTACACTCTTAAAAATAAAGGTGCTTCACAATGCCATAGAAGATCCTCTTTTGCCTAAATGGTTCCATAAAGAACCTTTAACATCTGAAGAACCTTTCTGCTTCACAAAAGGTTCTTTGTGGCGAAAGAAGGTTCCACAGATTTGAAAAATGTAAGAGAGAGATGAGTCTTTAAAGAACCTTTGACTGAATGTTTCTTTGTGGAACCAAAAATGGTTCTTCTATGGCATTGCTGTGAAAAACCTTTTAAAGCACCTTTATTTTTAAGAGTGTATTTGACATCTGATAGGAAACGTCTCAGACTAAATGCACTAAATTTGCTTCTGTGAATATTTGTTATTTTAACTACAGTGTTTGCTTATGTTATCTGCTGACTACAACTGTCAAATCTAGCCTATTGGCAAGGCAAAGTTGACTGCTACTTGCGAAAATGTTATCTGATGTGCTCGACTGAGAACTTGTCGAAGTCTGTGGTTCAAAAGAGGAAGTTCACCTACAGAACAAAAATTCACAGATAATTTACTCACCCTTGTCATCCAAGATGTTCGTGTCTTTCTTCAGTTGATAAGAATTTATGTTTCTTGAGGAAAAATTTCAGGAATTATCTCCATATAGTGGGGTTCAATGGTGCCCCTGAGTTTGAACTTCCATAATACAGTTTAAATGCAGCTTCAAATGGCTCTAAACCAGGGATAGGCAACGTCAGTCCTGGAGTGCCGATATCCTGCAGAGTTTACTGTAGCTCCAACTCTGAAAAAAAAACCTGCCTGTAGCTCTAGTAATACTGAAGACCTTGATTAGCTTGTTCAGGTGTGTTTGATTAGAGTTGGAACTAAACTCTGCAGGTCATTGGCACTCCAGGACCGACATTGTCTAAAGCCGGGCTCACACTACAGGATTTTTAGCCCGATTTTTCCCTCAGGAGAATCGGAGCAAAAATCTTGTCGAGCACCTCGATCGGTCCCGTTCAGCACGGATTATCTGGTAATGTGAGACATTCACAGATTGAATCTTGCACCTCCTGATCCGCTCTCACACAAATCGGGGCCAGCCCGATCATATCAAACATGTTTGATATTCTGGATTTTAAATCAGAATGATCATGGCTATGATTACGTCAGTACTTTCACAACAGCCAATGCGTGACTGCAAAACAGTCTGTACTATCCATTGGATAGTGGAGATGGAATAAACTGCTTCTTATGTTTTTGTAGTAACACTGTCTGTATAATATGTTGAAAACATACCACAACCGCATGGAGCAAGGAAAGCTCTGGAGTGAAATCGTCTCAGTTTTCCACATAGTGAGTGCAAAAAGCTGCTAGCAGGCTAACTAACATTTAGTTGCTGAAATATCGATCTGTATCTGTTGTCGTAAGATCACATGAGGCTCTCCCTCCATCATGACAATCTTAATAATATCTTGTAGTGTGTGTTGCGCCACAATTTTCAAATCTTGTAGTGTGTGCATGTTTAAGATTTTATAATCTGTAAGGAATTTAAAAATCCTGTAGTGTGAGCCCGGCTTAACCCCGCTCTAAACGATCCCAGCCGAGGAAGAAGGCTCTTATCTAGCAAAACGATTGGTCATTTTTGTGTTTACAAAGTGAACATGAAAAGATCATCAAATGCCCTTTACAAAAAAAAGTTTTTCGACCTACCATAACTGTATTGACCCGGATCAGAGATGAGACAAGAGGAGCAATTGAGGTTAAAAAGTATATAAATTGTCCATTTTTTTTTTTTTTAATAACAGATCGTTTCGCTACATAAGACCCTTTGAACCCCACTATATGGAGATAATTCCTTTTTTTTTTTCCTCAAGAAACATAATTTCTTATCGACTGAAGAAAGAAAGACACAAACATCTTGAATGATAAGGGGGTGAATAAATAATCTGTAAATTTTGGTTCTGGAAGTGAACTGGAAGTTTAAACTGCAAGAAAAAAAGGCTAAGTAAACTTTGGTACTGTAAAATAACCACAATGTTTCTGGATCTGCACTGCTGCTCTGCAGAAATATAGCTAAATGTATGTGAGGTTTAAGTCGTTACCTGAAAAAATATCTGAAGTAAGGAAAAAGCAAGGAAAATATTCTCATTGGCTTACTTAACATCCATTTTGGGCTTTTATTATTACATATCTAAAATTATTATTACAAGTGTCATTCAGACAT
>NW_026128064.1:0-13375 GCF_022985175.1 Labeo rohita | reverse complement strand
AGCACAAGTGAAAGTCAACAAAACTTTTCAGTGTACCACACATGTCTACACAAGTAGATATTGACGTGTGCAGTCACCACTGGAGCATTGCTGCCTTTCAGTAAAAAAGCAATAACTAAACGACATACAAAGGTTAATATGAGCTTCAAACAGTCCCAAATTTGGTTGTAAATGATCCCAGCTGAGAAAGAAGGGTCTTATTTAGTGAAACGATCAGTTATTTACATAAAAATATTAGAGTTTATATAGTTTTTAATGTCAAACGCTCACTCTGCCTGAATTGTTTTGCTCCGGTTCATGTCAGTTAGTGTATGTGGATAAACTCCCATCTCATGTTCTCCTTGTAGCGTTTGGGCCAATCCGACACACAATGGTTCATTTGATTCGCTAAATCAATGATTCATTAAATTAACAAATAATCACAGACCCCCTCGCCCAATCCACAACACTGTCTGCCGGGACGTCTCCAATGGCCCACCAGGCCCCTGGTTACCATGGACACCAGAATACCTCGGCCAGATCAGATAAACTTTACAACCTGGAAGTATGTAGAGAGAATCTCCCACTACTTAAATCTCTCTAAAACAGAAACATACTACTATAGGAAATGACTACTTTCCTATTCATTCACAGACAAACCTATCTTTGACCTTCCTATCACACATAGCCCAGGTCATTGTGTACAGTATTACTGCATTGTATTTTAATTTTTGTCTGTTGTATTTGTATTCATCTGTCTACTGTTTTACGCATGTATTATGATAGATGACTAGTAGTATAACCCACCTATGACATGCTTGGACTCTTTGAGTTCGTATTTTAATGATCTAAAAGATGGTGTAAATTAGATGTTGGTACCTTTGCAACATGTTAGTGTTTTAAGAAACCTTAGTAGGTTTTTGCATCAACACCCAATCGAATTACATATGCAAATTACCATGCTCACAGACAAAGAGTCGTAAACTTTCCCTCCAAAGGTGAAAGTTACCATTGGTTCGCGGACCTCCTGGAGGCGCAGCCTCCAGAGAGCTTAAAGGCCAACGTTTGACCGCCTCCCTAGTTCTTCCTTCTTCTTCTCTCTTCACTTTCTCCTTCGTCTGCAACATCTTCTGATTGCTGCCCGTGTGGAGGAACCCACGGGGAGCCCTGAGCTGGCACAGGGCGTGCCCGGCGGGCCCGACAGGCCCAACATACAGAGCTGTGGCTCTTGACCACAAAGAGCCAGACAGTTCCACTCAAACCTGGAATTCATCTTCATGACTCGCATCAGCCAGTCAGTGGTTCTTGGAGAACCTAAGAAGATGAGCTAGAACTCTTCAGGACTTCCCTAAGCGTGCGCCAGGCCTAGCGGCCTTGTCTTTCCATTCCCCAAAGATCACCGGACTTCAGCTGAGTCCCTCTCAGCTCTTGGTTTTCTTCACTTTCACATGGGAAGAAACTCCCAGTCACCATCGAGTCAGAACATCTTTGGAGTTCATCACTCTTCGGACCCAGAAGAACGTGATCACGATTCCAAAACCACCACTGCTCCAACCATCAAGAACTTCACCAGAGACTGCATTCGGACACTTGTTCAACGACCAAGGCAATGCAAGTATCGTACATTTAACTAAACATACAGAGGTTTAGTATAAGATGTAGACAGCACTGATGGTTTTGCTCAGGTGGTTAACTGACTCTTTCATAGCTTCATTTCCTTGTTTCTCTCTCTAACTGCTTCTCACTGACCATTCCCCCATGTATGAGTGATTTCATGTTTGTTTGTTTAGATTAGTTATGTGTTAGTCCTTCGTTAATAAACTATTGTGCACAAATTACATGAGTTTTGATTCTGATTCTGCCTTGCAAATTAATGTCCCTTTACGATTCCGATTCGAGCTACATGCTCTAATGCAATGGTACTTTAAGAAAGTTATTTTCTGTGGCCAAGAAAATATAATTTCTTAGAGTTGATATAAAGATTATACTGAATGTTTGCTGGGCGAACAGATTAGTTGATGGAAAATTGATTCTGCTACAGTTACTACTGGCAGCTGATACAAATAATTGTAATTAATCATAATTAATTGTAATTATTTATATACATTTCCCTTTGAGCAAAATCGCTACACCCTCAACTTCAAAATCATCCCATTTCACTGTTTTACCTTTTTTGTTAAGAGTGTTTGATCTTCTTTGCATGTTTACTTTGCAAAGATTGTGTGGGTACTTCTGCAGTGATGTGGGATGAATTTTGAAGTTGAGGGAGAAAATACAATTGGAGTTTTTTGACATACCCTAACTGTCTTGAGTCAGAATACACAGAGTTCATGGAGAGAAAGACAAGACGAGCGTTTGAGATTATAAAGTATTTAAATTGTATTATTTCAATGAAAATAACAGATTCTTTAGGGTCTTAATGAGAAGTCTATAATATACTTTGGTTAAAAATTCTCAGTGGTTTTGTAAAACAACACCTTTTTTACCTTGTCAAAATTAGCTCTGCAAAAATTAACCTGTCAACCCGGATGTTGCTTTAAATGCTAATGAACTCTGCTTGCCCCGCCCCTCTCTTCTCTCTGTGGAGTGACGAGTGTCACAGTGTCACATTTAGCAACAAAACTTGCTAACTAGCATGTTATTAGGAAAGGTGATCGCAAAGATTCTTAAAAAAAAAACCTTATACTCGCTTCTGCTGTAAGTGAAGTTGAATCATGTATGATTCACACGAACATAGACAGAAGGCGCATTCCCTTCACAAACAAACGTCAATCAACTGCATCTTCAGTGGCTCAGATGATAGAAGTAAATGATGACCACTATATTCTTTATTACATCTGACAAAAGAACACCTCAATCGCTAGGAGACATTTTTGTCTACGTCCCTGCTCTGGCATCGAAACAATGGCGATCAGACTGTTGCTGCTCATTCAGGGCTCACTCATGTCAATCAATCCATGGTGGGAGGGGCCTCTGTCAGTGTGACGTCACACAGAAAATAAGCTGAGAATGGCTTGATTTGAAAGGGGAAATTATTTTTTACAAAATAACTAAAAACCACTCAGTGGATTTTTATTATTATAGGGTAGATTTGTACATACACTGCCAACACACCTTTATGTTCAACCAACATAATGTAAAAGTGAACTTTGCATCTGATGACCCCTATAAGAATTTAGCTAAATCTAAACCTTTTGGACAATTTTCATTTTTCTGGTTAACCACAGTGCCAGTAAGAAGAAAAGCAGAATGAACTGTCAATATTGTATTACAAGTGTTGTGTTCTTAACTGTAAGTTAGTTGAAGGAAAGTATCAGATGCAGAAGGCTTGTGGTGTTAATGTCTGTTGCTGTAACTGAGATAAACAGAAACTAAAGGACAACGTCAACTCATGTAGTAGACTGATCTTTATTTAAGATACTACATTTTTGGCGACGAGGATGAAGCAGAAAGCCTGTGATGATATGGATTATGGTATGGATCAGGATGTGGAGAAAGTGGTGCAGACATGTGAGATGTGTCAAAGTTTCAAAACGGCATCTACTCAAGCTCCGCTGCACCTGTGGGAGTGGCCAGGCTTAACCTGGGAACGAATTCATGTTGACTACACAGGGCCGTTCTTAAGAAGGATATTTCTACTTCTGTTAGATTCTCATTCCAAGTGGAAGAAAGTTTATCCTACTATGCATGCAACTTCCCAAATCACCATTGAGAAACTGAGAATGTGGCATTCCCCTCTGCTGCAATGATAGGAAGGTCTTTATCAAACAGCCTGCCAGTATCCACCTACACTCATTTCCCTATCTATCTGACAGTCACGAGGCTTCGGCAATGCCTCAAGTCGGACAAAATTTCTAACCAGCATGCACTGCTTCAAGTCAGAATTTGATCAAACTGCACAGTGCTGCGTTAAGTCGAACACACCTAATGAGTAAAATTTAAAGTGTTGTCATTTCACTGTAGTCTGACAATTAGTGATTGATGCAGCTTGACTGTCTGTCTGTCTCATTAGTTGGAGTAATGATAAAGGATGGTGCACGAAGCGCTTTCCGCATTCGGTGTGAAAGCCGCGTTAATGCATTATACCATGTTTAAGTTTGCAACATAGAGGTGTGCCTGGTTCGCTTACATAAGCAAGCACTTTCCACGGTAGCCCGTGCTAACTTGTCGATCAACAACTTCAGCCGTTTCATCGTCAGACTCTGGCTGGAATTGGAATGGCAAAATCGATGTCATCTTTTCTATGTATTGACAAGTCTCCAGTGCTGTCAGTCAGTTATGGCAATGGGCGTGTTGTTCTCTGACACGCTGCACGCAGTAAAACAATCAAAAAGGATTGTGCCATCTGACCAATCACAGCAGTGAGGGCTCACGGAAAGGAGGGATTTAGAGAGACTTATTCTTTGAACTGCTTTGCACCAGTCGTTTAAGAATAATTTAGAAATGGGGTAAAATTAAATCTATTTTTGGAGAAAACTAAAGTGTTTTTTTCTTGCATACATGTAAACCTGTTTTGGGAGTCTATTAAAACAATATTAGCAACCTTTAAAGGGGTCATCGAATGCTAAGTTCACTTTTTCATGTTGTATGAACATTAATGTGTGTTGGCAGTGTATGTACAAATCTACCCTATAATGATAAAAATCCATGCAGTGGTTTTTAATTAATCTGTAAAAATAATGTCCCCTTTTTAGACATATATCCGTCTATGTTCACGCAAATCATTCGTGATCCAGTTTCACTTACAGCAGAAGTGAGTATAAGTGTTTTTTTATGAATCTTTGCGATCGCCTTTCCTTATAACGTGGTAGTTAGGAAGTTTAGCGGCTAAATGTGGCTAATGTAAACAAGACCGTCTTTCTACAGGAGCAGAGAGGGGCGGGGCCAGCAGAGCTCATTTGCATTTAAAAGAACAACCCCTTGGAATGAGATGATTTTTGTAGAGCTGATTTTGACAAGGTGAAAGGGTGTTGTTTTACAAAACCATTAAAGTATATTAGAGACTTTTCATTAAGACCCTAAAGAATCTTATCAACTTGTGGAAAATGGGCATCCGATGACCCCTTTAAAATGGCATAATAGGAGCACTTTAAAGGGGTCATCGGATGCTAAGTTCACTATTACATGTTGTTTGAACATTAATGTGTGTTGTCAGTGTATGCACAAATCTACCCTATAATGATACAAATCAATGCAGTGGTTTTTAATTAATCTCTAAAAAATATTTTTTCAAATCGAGCCATTCTGAGATACCTGTTGTTGTGGCGTCACACTGACAGAGGCCGCTCCCACAATAGTTGATTGACATAAATGTTTTACCTCAGATCAGCTGTAACAGTCCGCCCTCTTTGTTTGCGATGCCGGAGCAGGGATGTAAGTTAGATGAGAATATCTCCGATTGAGCGATTGAAGTGTTGTGTTGCTGGATGTAATAATGAACATTGTGGTCGTCATTTACTCCTGACATCTGAGCCGCTGAAGATGAAGTAGATCAGTTTGTTTGTGAAGGGAATGAACCTCCCGATCTACATATATCCGTCTGTGTTCACACAAATCATTCATGATCCAGCTTCACTTACAGCAGAAGTGAGTATAAGGTTTTTTTTTTTTTTTTTTTTTTTTTTTGTGAATCTTTGTGATGCCTTTCCTAATTATGTGCTAGTTAGCAAGTTTAGCGGCTAAACGGGCTAAATGCGGCTAAAGTAAACAATCTCTGCCAGCAGCTTGTCACTCCACAGAGAGAGGAGAGGGGCGGGGCGAGCAGAGCTCATTTGCATTTAAAACAGCCTCAAAAAGAATGATATGATTTTAGCAGAACTGATTTTGACAAGGTAAAAACGGTGCTATTTTACACAACCATTGAGAAAATTTAACCAAAGTATATTATAGACTTTTCATTAAGACCCTACAGAATCATATCAACTTGTGGAAAATGGGCATCCGATAACCCCTTTAAGAAGGAAGGGATGTAGTATCCTGCAGTAACCACAAGGTGTCCTTATTGTATTACAAGTGTTGCGTTCTTAACTGTAATTTAGTTGAAGGAAATTATTCGATGCAGAAGGCTTGAGGTGCTATCTTCCTTCCTATAGAGAGTTTAGCAGAACTGTGTACTTCCAATTGTAAGAAATCCCGAGTATTTATCAGCATTTGTCCTTATCATTCTCGTGTCATGAACATGTTGAAACTAATTACTTGCAAGGAGATCAGTCATAAGATTATGTCTTCAGCAGAGACAAGACAAACGAAGACATACTATGAACCCAACATAGATTTAAAATCATCATCTCATTAGTAAATAATTAGACACTGCTTGAGTTGAAATATTTTATTAACTCACTAAATGCTCATTAAATGAAAGCTTCAATAAAGAAAAAACATTTTGCAGCTTTGGATCAAGATGAACAAACAAATTCAAACAAGATGCCCATTTAAAGGTCGTATCACTTGCACAGCTTTATAACAAAAATAATGACAGAATACTGATTTTATAATAAACTGTTTTAAAATCTTGCCTCTGTATAATATCATAATTCATTACAGTGTACAAAATCATTCCAGCAAACAAGATATATTTCCAGGGATGAAACTTAATGATTGGCTAAAACCTAATGATTATATTGGTCTAAATGGGTCTACTCCACTAAACTACTATTATAAGCATGAGCCCCATCAGAGTGGTCGTGGTGGTGGTGTTGCAACAATATATAGTGATATTTTCAGTGTTACTCAGAAAACAGGATACAGGTTTAACTCATTTGAAATACTTTTGCTCAATGTTACTCTGCCAGATGTGCAAAAGAAATCTCTCCTATCTCTTGTTTTAGCTACTGTGTATAGACTGCCAGGGCCATATACAGATTTCCTAAAAGAATTTGCAGAATTCCTTTCAGAACTATTGGTTAATTTTGATAAAGCGCTAATTGTCAGAGATTTTAACATTCACGTTGATAATACAAATGATGCATTAGGAATTGCGTTTACTGACCTAATAAACTCTTTTGGAGTCAAGAAAAATGTCACTGGGCCCACTCATCGTTTTAATCACACGCTAGATTTAATTATATCGCATGGAATTGATCTTACTGATATAGATATTGTACCTCAATGCGATAATGTTACTGACCATTTCCTAGTATCGTTCTGTGTTATCATTTTGGCAGAACTATTGTTCCATCCACCAAAGATAGATTTACAAATAACCTGCCTGATTTGTCTCAACTGCTCTGTGTACCCCTTAATACACAGGATCTAGACAAAATGACCAGCAATGTGGGCACCATCTTCTCCGATACGTTGGAAGCTGTTGCCCCCAGAAAAACGAATTGCGCCATGGTACAACAGTAATGCCCATTCTCTCAAGAAAGAAACTCCTAATCTTGAGCGCAAATGGAGAAAAACTAACTTTGAAGTTTTTAGAATTGCATGAAAAAACTGTATTTCCAGATATAGACAGGCTTCAAAAGCTGCCAGTGCCGAGCATCTCCGCAAACTCATAGAAAATAACCAAAACAATCCAAGGTTTTTATTTAGCACAGTGGCTAGATTAACAAATAACCAGACGCCATCTGATCTAAATATTCCTTTACAGTTTAATAGTAATGACTTTATGAATTTCTTCACTGATAAAATCGATAACATTAGAAATACAATAACCAATGTAGATTCTACTGCATCTAATATGTCAACTTCTTTCGTCGCACCCAAAGAAAAACTGCAGTACTTTACCGCTATAGGACAGGAAGAGTTAAATAAATTCATCACTGTGTCTAAACCAACAACATGCCTATTAGATCCCGTACCCACTAAATTACTGAAAGAATTGTTTCCTCTGGCAGAAGAACCGCTTCTCAATATTATTAACTCATCATTATCTTTAGGTCACGTCCCAAAACCATTCAAGCTGGCGGTTATTAAGCCTCTTATTAAGAAACCACAACTAGACCCTAGTGAACTGGCAAATTACAGACCCATTTCTAATCTTCCATTTATGTCTGAAAGTTATATCTGCTCAACTGTGCTCATTCTTGCAAAAAATATATATCTATGAAGAATTTCAGTCAGGCTTCAGGCCCCATCACAGCACAGAAACTGCACTTGTTAAAATCACTAATGACTTGCTTCTTGCGTCAAACCAAGGCTGCATCTCATCGTTCGACACTATAGATCATGACATACTAATAGATTGGCTACAAAATTATGCAGGTATCCAAGGGCAGGTGTAAGATGGTTTAGATCCTACCTGTCTGATCGCTACCACTTTGTTTATTTAAATGGGGAGTCATCTCAGTTATCACCAGTAAAGTATGGAGTGCCACAAGGATCTGTTCTAGGTCCTCTACTATTTTCAATACACATGCTGCCCCTTGGTAATATTATTAGAAAACACGGGATTAGTTTCCATTGTTATGCTGATGATACTCAACTATATATCTCAACAAGACCAGATGAAACTTCTGAATTATCGAAGTTAACAGAGTGCGTTAAAAATGTAAATGATTGGATGACCAATAATGTTCTGCTATTAAATTCAGATAAGACAGAGCTTTTTCTTATCTTACACAGAATCTTTTGGCTTACAATTTACAACTAGACGGATGTACTTTTACTTCCACTACAGTCAAAAGCCTGGATGTTATATTAGACAGCAACTTGTCTTTTGAAAATCATATTTCTCATGTTACAAAACCAGCTTTCTTCCATCTTAGAGACATTGCCAAGCTACGAAACATGTGACCTGTTTCTGACGCAGAAAAGCTAGTTCACGCATTCATGACCTCTAGACTGGACTATTGTAATGCACTACTAGGTGTTTGTCCTGCATCTTCAATAAACAAGCTACAGATAGTCCAAAATGCAGCTGCTAGAGTCCTTACCAGGTCAAGAAAATATGATCATATTACCCCAATTTTAAACTCTCTGCACTGGCTGCCTATTAGGTTCCGCATCAGCTACAAAATAGTACTTCTTACCTATAAGGCACTTAACGGTTTAGCTCCTGCGTACCTAACTAGTCTTCTACCACACTACAATCCATCACACTCCCTAAGGTCACAAAACTCTGGACTGTTGGTAGTACCTAGGATAGCAAAGTCCACTAATGGAGGTAGAGCTTTTTCACATTTTGCTCCCAAACTCTGGAACAGCCTTCCTGATAACGTTCGGGGTTCAGACACACTCTCTCTGTTTAAATCTAGATTAAAGACTCATCTTTTTAGCCAAGCATTCAAATAATGCATCTCATAAACTTTTCCTGCAGTTATATCTGATCAAATGTTCATTATTAATCTTTTAGCTCTGGTTTAACAAATCTTTCTTTTCTTACTTTAAACAGCAGCTACGCTAATTATGTTCCTATTTGTTCTCTGTTTCTGCTATGGGATTGACATCCCATGGTAACTAGGAATTCACAAGCTCCAGTCTGGATCCAGAACACTTAAGAAGAGATGATGAAAACCCCTCAGAGGACTTCAGATGATGCCAACCCTGAAACAACATACAGCACTACCGAATTCTGCTAATAATTTATGGTGTTCTTTGTCTGTTTGATTACGTCATTAATTGATCTTTACCACAAATCTCTACCATATGTACATCAAACTACTACTACATATATTGTAAAAACAATAATTTGGTGTAAAGCTGCTTTGCAGTGATATGTATCATGAAAAGCACTATACAATTGAATTGAATTGAATTACAGTATGAATTACAGTACAGTGGGCTCATGGGCCCACTGCCAAGGGCCTTGAACAGCCATAGTAAAGATGAGAACTGAACAGAGCACAACTGAAAATGAAGACTATAAAGACAGCAAAACACAAGGAACAAACAAGATAATTAAGAGACACAGGTGAGACACATGAGGACAAATCAAACAGTATGACAACAAATGACAGAGACAAAGCAAACTGATCCGGCAACAGTGCAACACTAGCAGACTAGCAGCTCAAGCCCAGAAACAGACATGAGGCCTGTTCAGAGTGAATATAAAAAAGATGGATAATCCCGATCATCATCATCTGGATACAGAGCCATTGATCTACTCAGATTCTGAATGATTTCAATCTTAATTAATAAATTACCTTAAACAGTGTGAATATGAAGAAATAAGAAGACAGAATTATTTGTATTTATTTGTGTTATGTTTCAAAGCAGAAATCCGTGTATCTCAATGTCCACTGTTTCACAGAAATGATGCTTTAATGAATCTGAACTTAGAATCTTCATGGAGTGTCTGAGAGGAATCAGACTCATCAAATGAATGTACATATGACTATAATAATAATGAAAAGTAGCCGAATGCATTTAGTAAATATTAAGGAGAAAGCTGAAGCAGAATTTCACCATTTTAAAAGAGATTTAAAATCGATAGCCATAATTCATGAGATGATCAAAAAAAAAGAGGGTCTATATAAGATGCAACAGCATTAATAAAACAGACAGATGCAGATGAATGAGAATAAACTGAACAACTAAGAGTTAAGAAGTTTAGAATAAGGCAACAGTCTCCTGAGGAGCCTGAGTCCGGGTAAATCAGCCATGATGATGATGATGAAGCTCATCCTCCGGACACTGAGATGTTCATCTGTTCAGATTCAAATTGATTCAGTGAATAAGATTATTCTGATTTAAGTTTCATTTGGACACCAGATTCAAGATCGCTGAGAGAAACAGATTCAGTTTCAGCATGTTGTGAATCTTTCTCTAGCTTTGACTCACTCACCTGAATCATTCACTGAAAGACGCTCTGAAAACACCTGACAACAGATTGAAGCTGATTATTAAATAGTATTATACTCATCAAATTATTTATTGAGAGAGGCTGTATAGTTTATCCCACTGTTTCATCGTTAAATATGACTTTATGACAGATATGTTACCATCTGTTAAAGGAGTCAAACCCTAAATGATATTTTCTCTTATATTGTCAGTCTAATCATTTAGTTTCCATGACTATTTTAAAGCTTCTCTGACACAATTAAAAACTCATGACTCACCTGAAGATCCTTTTACGCAGAAAGAAACAGACGAATGCCAGAGGAACAATGAAGATCAGGACAGAAAACCACCACAACTGATCTGTACAAACAACACCACAATACAATTATCTGCTGGACTGAATTAATTAACTATATATATATGATCATGTTGTTAATCATCAGCTGAACTCACGTGATTCTGGAGCTTGAGTTGGTCCGACGATGGAATCTGTGCCATTAAACACTGAAAAACACATTCAGAATCATCACAATTCACTTCAGACACACACGATTCAATCAAAAACACATTTCAGATGAATCAGGACAGATGTGCGTATCTCTTTTAATGAACGTTTGTAGTTATGGCAGTTTTTCTGATATGACTGTATTTGATGTGTATGATCTGAAAACGGACAGAAACGAAACTCATAAAGTCATCATTTACTCTCCTTCATGTCACTCCAAAGCTCCATGATTTTAATCGGATGGATCAAAAAGACTGAGTTTTTAACTGAGTTTTGCAAAGGAAATTAAGCCATATTTGTAAAAACAAGAGAGATATTTCTGTATGAACTGTGTCTTTAAAGATCATCTGTCCATCAGAAACATGAAGAGCTGAAGTGTTTCTCTCACCTCTGAACACAGTCTCATGCTTAAACTGAAATGAAGGAAAGAAGTGTTAGAGCATCATTTATAATGTTCATGAGTGTAGTTTATTGTTTTTACGTTTGATATCCTGATGAACATAACCGTCTTTACTTCTGTGATTAAATATGAAAACAGATGAATGTTGAGAGAGATTGAGTTGATTTACTTCATCAGAATGACAGATGATCTCATGATGAAGTTCATCCACACAGTGAGACGTGACGAGACGATCAGATGAGACAGATATCGCAGGATCAATCAGTGTTTGAGAATGTGCAATCAAATTTTTCTGATTAAATAAAAGAAAACAGAATTAAGTACCATATCTGAGTGAATAATGGTGTAGATAATGGTGTGAGAACAGAAACACTCTGACCTGTAAATACCAGCTCTGATCGCAGTCTGGATTGTTGGTGTGATTCAGTAGAACAGGCAGAATCATATACAGAAAACCCACTGGAGTCTGAATCTCTGCACACGTCACATTGACCATGTCCATGTTTTAGCTCAAATGAGAAAACTGTTTGAAAACACAGAACAAATTATTGCATTTAATTCCCTGTTTTCTTAGTTTTCCATAAATTATAACTCAAGTTTCCTTGCACAATGATACTTTATTTCAGACTAATGGAAGGTAACTTACTCATGAATAAATATATATAGAGATTATTCTAGGTGGGGACTTTAATATTGTCCCAGATCTTAAGATGGATAGAATTCCTGCTCCAATTAGACCATCTACAATGGATTCAGAGTTATTTAAATTTTGTAGTAATTTAGGGGTAATTGATGTATAGAGACATAAACATCCATTGTTAAAAGAGTACACATGGAGAAATAGGGAAAAATCTAAACAGTCAAGAATTGATTTTTGGCTAATTTCTAATTCTTAAGAACAATTGAGTTTCAATTGAACCATCAATACTGTCTGGGGGGGTACAAACAGTACAAACATACAAGACCAAAGACGACACTATTCAAGACCATACGACATCACAAATCAGCACAACACAAGGAGACATGTCATTATGTAATAAAAGGGGGAAAAAAAAGAATCAAAATAAAGAGTAAAAGAGTAAAGCAAAGAATCAAAACAAAAAGTAATGCAACCAACTACGTTAGACTAATTAACTAAAGTATAAAACCAAAGAAAAACAAGACTAGACCAAAAACTGATAAACAGCTTAAGAAAATATTACAAGTAAGTAAAGGAAGAAAACTGAAGTTTTCAAGACCAAAACAGCAGGAAGAAAACTGTAGCAAGGATACTCAAATAACAGGACAGGACAGGACAGGACAGGTGGGCACAATTAAAGAAATGAGGACAAGACATGGGCTAAACAAGAGGGCGTGGCCAAGGGAAACAAGGAGGCAGGGTCACAGGAACACATGGTAGACACAAACAAAGACAAAGCAATGTGTTAAGACACAAGACAAACAAAGAAACATTAAACAAGGACAACACAGACAAAGCTGCCAGGGCAGAGCCCTGACACAAACATGTTGGAGTCAAGCTAAGCAAACAAATTTGTACGGTAAAAATTGGGAGTTTATGAAATTTCAGATTGGACTTAGTGCAATTAAAAAAGGCAAAGAAGTTGTAAAAGTCTAATAAGTTAAAGGAAGAGGAAAATATTAGAGCTGTTTGTAACATCACTGATAATGATTATGACATGAATTCTAACTTGTCAATGAATCTACAGGCAGAATTAGATCAATTATATCTAATGAAAGCAAAAGGTGCATTTGTTAGATCGCAAAGACGT
>NW_026128063.1:6015-13876 GCF_022985175.1 Labeo rohita | reverse complement strand
CAGGCTGTCCCCTTCAACTCTCAAAGTGTACGTTGCTGTCATCGCAGCGTATCACGATGCAGTGGATGAAGCATCCCTTGGTAAGCACCAACTGGTCGTGAGGTTCCTTAGAGGTGCGAGGAGGGTTAATCCCCCTAGACCGCACCTCATACCCTCTTGGGATCTCTCCGTCACCCTCCGGGGTCTACGGGAGGCCCCATTTGAGCCACTCGCGTCAATAGAGCTGAAATATCTGTCTCTTAAGACAGCGCTCCTGACCGCGCTGGCCTCCATCAAGAGGGTAGGGGACCTTCAAGCCTTCTCTGTCGACTAAGTGTGCCTGGAATTCGGGCCCGGCGATTCTCACGTCATCCTGAGACCCCGGCCCGGTTATGTGCCCAAGGTTCCCACCACGCCTTTCCGCGATCAGGTGGTGAACCTGCAAGCTCTGCCCCTGGAGGAGGCAGATCCGGCCTCTGCGCTGCTGTGTCCAGTCCGCGCCCTTCATATATATGTGGACCGCACTCGGCACTTCAGACGCACCGAGCAGCTCTTTGTTTGCTTTGGAGGTCAGCAGAAAGGGAATGCTGTCTCCAAACAGAGGTTGGCTCATTGGGTGGTAGATGCCATCTCCCTGTCGTACCAAAACCAGGGAGAGCCATGTCCCTTAGGTGTTCGTGCCCACTCCACAAGGAGTGTTGCCTCATCCTATGCGTTGGCTCATGGCGCCTCACTAGCAGATATCTGTAGAGCTGCGGGCTGGGCGACACCTAATACCTTCGCCAGGTTCTACAACCTTCGCGTTGAGGCCGTGTCCTCCCGTGTCTTAACATAGACATCAGGTAAGCGGGAGTCCGGCTGGTGTCGGCTTGCTGCGCCACTCCTACGGGATCCGTGCGCTATATCCCTCAGTTGTTCCCTCCGGTGAACCTTGGGTCCTCCATGCCCCGCAGTCAGGCCTAGCTGCGGAGTAGTGCCTGACTGTGCTCCGGCTGGGTCTCCTTCGCCCAGCAGGTTGTGGCAACATGTCTCAGTATTTTTCTAAGGTCAGCTAGAAGACCGCTGTTTCCCTCATATATCTCTACAAGTTATGGATATATTGAATTATTTTTATTCCACATGTAGGGATCTCATGTGCTTCGCCCCCCAACTTCTGCTTCAGTAGCAACTGGCATCCCTGTGGGGTCCCCTATTGGCCCTCAGGGCGTTGGGAAGGTTACGTTCATATCCATCTGCTGACACGTCCGCCTGTCAGCACGTGGGTTGTGCGTAACGCGGCGTTAGGGTCGTGGCCTTTTCCATGGGTCTGTTCCCATATGTAACGTCGTAGTGAAACGACTGAAGGGGAACGTCTAGGTTACGTACGTAACCCTCGTTCCCTGAAGGAGGGAACGGAGATGTTACATCCCCTGCCACGACCCTACGTCGCGCTGACGCTGGGTTGCTACTCGGCTCCTCAGCGAAAACCTGAATGAGTGGTTGCATTCCGCCATCTTATATACCCGTATGTACGGGGGAGTGGCTCGGCATGCAAATACCACTCGCCAATGTTCATGAATGTTCATTGGCCTTTTGATTAAGGCTCAGAGATGATTGGACTCTCAAGCGAGTTCCCATATGTAATGTCTCCGTTCCCTCCTTCAGGGAACGAGGGTTACGTACGTAACCTAGACGTTATGCTATGTAAATACTGATTTACATTCGTTGTCATATGCGCTTATTTGTGTTTCTGAGCGCGCACATGTAAGCGAGAGAAAGCGCGTCCGTTTTGTGTGAGTGTGCAGACAATAAACCTGCAAGAGAAGAGATTTGTGCTCGCGCATTTTGATGCGCCCTCACATTACAATAATGCGCTCTGAACATTTTTCATAGAAACCACCTTAAGCAAACTATTTATAAGAATAAAGTAGTGTCTGAAAGCTGCATCGATTTTTTAAATTGGTTAAAGGTACAATTGTAATTTATAAATATATAATTTAAGTACAATTTATTTACTTTCACATTTTATTAAAGTTCTATTTTCAAAGGGTTTTTTTTTTTTTTTTTTTTTTAACTTCCATAACATTTAAGGGAGGGGACACAACAATACAATTAGGGCACCCATTTGGTCAGCAGTTGGGAAGTTACTTCCAAAATGTAATACATTATATATTACCAGTTGCTGTCTTTTAAAAGTTATTCGCTACATAACTGTAATGAGTTACTTTTGAGTTACTTTTACCAAAATATTCTCAGAAGTATGACTAGGCTGTTACAAGGAGTGAGGGACGAGAGGCGAGCGGATCCATATGCGAGCTTTTATTAAAGGGATAGTTCGCCCATTTAAGACATGAAGTTGTATGCAATCCTTACCAGCACTATAGTGTATACACGCTGACCCACTCTGTGGTCACCTCCCTGGTCAGAGTTCTGGCCGCTGGAAGTTTTTCAAGAAAGTAGTCCCGGTTAGTTTCCAGGGCCTCAAAACTGTGCGTTTTTACATGAAAAAATTATATGCGTTTCAAAGCTTGATGAATTTACATCACAAAAAACACTCCAGACAAAATTCATACCTCAGTTTTAATTGGCACTATTTTCTTTCCATTTCCATCAATCCGCGCTGCTGTCAACGTCAACAGTGCGCACGTTCCGATCAGCTGTTCAATAGTGTTTACACACTCGAATGACAACGACGTAAAAAGTAGAAAATTAACAATGGTTCGAACTTGTAAATTCCCAGGTTGTGACCACAAGAATGTGCCGGGATCACCGTTCAGATTCCATTGTTTTCCTGTTTCGGATATAGCTATGAGACAGCTTTGGCTGGTTGCCATCGGCTATTCTGCGGGAGCTAAAATATCCAGTATCAAGGATTTTCTGTGTGCAGTGCTCACTTCAGCGAAGACGATTACATCCCCAACCAAGGAGGAAAAAGCAAAAAACGGATTTTAAAGAGTTCTGCTGTACCAGTACCATGGGTAAGCTCGATTTACTAACTTTATGTTGCATACGACAGGTTTATTTTGAAGCTAACGTCAGTTTTTAGGCTACACTGAGAATATGCTAACTGGGGCAACGATAGCATCGACAACAATCGACTGTCTATGTGGTGAGAAAATCGGCAAATGTCTTTACTAATGAATTGAATTGAATCTATATAACACAACAAAATATGATGCTTCGCTATTGCTGTTATTGTCTGTAACTATGCGGAACCTGTGTCGGTATCATCGTGTTTATAAGTGTGCTTGAAAATCTTTAAAATCCGTTTTTTGCTTTTTCCTCCTTGGTTGGGGATGTAATCGTCTTCGCTGAAGTGAGCACTGCACACAGAAAATCCTTGATACTGGATATTTTAGCTCCCGCAGAATAGCCGATGGCAACCAGCCAAAGCTGTCTCATAGCTATATCCGAAACAGGAAAACAATGGAATCTGAACGGTGATCCCGGCACATTCTTGTGGTCACAACCTGGGAATTTACAAGTTCGCACCATTGTTAATTTTCTACTTTTTACGTCGTTGTCATTCGAGTGTGTAAACACTATTGAACAGCTGATCGGAACGTGCGCACTGTTGACGTTGACAGCAGCGCGGATTGATGGAAATGGAAAGAAAATAGTGCCGATTAAAACTGAGGTATGAATTTTGTCTGGAGTGTTTTTTTGTGATGTAAATTAATCAAGCTTTGAAACGCATATAATTTTTCACGTAAAAACGCACAGTTTTGAGTCCCCTGAAACTAACCGGGACTACTTTCTTGAAAAACTTCCAGCGGCCAGAACTCTGACCAGGGAGGTGACCACAGAGTGGGTCAGCGTGTATACACTATAGTGCTGGTAAGGATTGCATACAACTTCATGTCTTAAATGGGCGAACTATCCCTTTAAAGGGACGAGACGAAAACATGGTCGTACAGGCAGGGTCGAAAGATAGCAAACAGGTATAACACAGGCAAGACTTAGAGAATAATCCAATAAACAAGAGCGAGAGTCCGAAAAGGCAGGCGGCTAGACAGTCGAAAACGTATGGAACAAAAATAATGCCAAAAGTATTTGAAATAAAAAGCTTGTTGAATTACACAACTGGGAAAAAATGCATTGCAATTAACAGTGCTTACATTTTAATGCATTGTATTTTCAGGGGTTGCATTTTTTTGTGCGCTGCATTTTAACATGGTTGTATATTTAAGTAGTGAATATTTCAATCGGAAACATTTCACCAACTTTTTCATTGTTAAAAATTCAATAATTAATATTCACCTCACAAAGTCCATTTCCAAAATATTCAGTTTGTTTAATAATTCCAACAATAACATTCGTCAGACAATTTTCGGTTAATTTTATATCACTTTACAAATTCGTTTCCGAATATTCAGTGGTTCAAATTCGACAGCTCTTAGCAGCGCACATCCGGGAACTGCAGGAAAAGCAGTAGAGTACCAGTAGAAGATCGCCATCTGCTGTCAGACGGTGGTGCTAGCGGCTGTAAACGGCTTCATCAACAGGCCTGTGCAAAGCGGTATGTGGCAAGATGGACCAAGCGATCCACAAACAAATAAAGATTTTTTTTTTACAGTGTGTTTCTTTATTTGGTTGTGCTGTGAGCATTTGCAGCGTATGTGTTTTGAATTGATGAAGTTGTTTTCTTAATTTGCAGATGTTTTGTTTTTGAGGTCTCTTGGCCACCGTAGTTTTGGTAAATATGGCCCAATTATAATCATGTTAAATAATCGTGATTTATAATATTGACCAACATAATAACTATTATTATTTTTGACGTAATTGACCAGCCCTGTTATTTAACTTTTGTTTATCTTGTCAGCAAAAGTGAGGTATTTAACACTCCTTGTTATATATTTCTCTTTAGCAATTGCTTTTGGATTATATTTTGGAAAGACTTCGTTTACGTTTGGAAAATGCTGTTGGACGCCTGCCCCTTGACATGGACTACCTAGAGTTTATCTGCTCACAAGAATTGGTCTTTTTAAGTGCTGTTTCCAATTCAGTTACCATCCCACGGGACATCATGGATGGGATCACAGAACTGCTTAGACTAATTCAGCTCAACCTGTCAAACGAGGAGACACACACTCCTACTAATGTTCTTCAGGAGTCAGGGTCAATGGGACGGCCACGTCTTGTAATCTCACCAGATTACATCAACAATCTTCTGGACATGAACTGTTCTGTTCCAACCATTGCTAGCATGATTGGAGTAAGCACACGCACAGTATTTAGACGAATGTGTGAATGTAACCTCTCTGTTCGGGCACGATATAGCAGTCTCACAGATGAAGAATTAGATGATTGTGTAAAAGAAGTACAACAACACATGCCTCATTGCGGATACAGAATGATGAGAGGAGCTCTAAAGGCAAGAGGACACCTAGTGCAGTTTGAACGGGTCAGGGCTTCATTGCACCGGGTTGATACAGTTGGAGTCCTGTCCCGAATGACACAGATGGGCTGTGTGGTACGAAGGACCTATTCAGTCTCCAGTCCTAGGTCAATAATGCACATTGACACAAATCATAAGTTGATTCGGTAAGTTTGACATGTTTGTTCATTCAGTTATTGCATATTGCAGTTCTTCTAAAAATGATATGTGGGCTTTTAAAAAAACTTGTATTCTTGTTCTTGATTTAGCTACAATATAGTCATCTTTGGGGGTGTGGATGGCTTTTCACGAAAGGTAGTTCACTAAGTTTAGACTCATAATGTATATTCTGTCATTTTTTACATAGTTATTTCTCTCTTAACAGATAATGTACCTTGGTGCTGCCACTAATAACCTCGCAGCAACTACCTTGGATTTTTTTCAAGAAGCGGTTGAGACATTTGGCTTTCCTCTCAGGTACATTTCAGTTAGAACTGAATGTCAAATTTTGTCAAATTTTTTTGGTTATTTTTACATTAAGTAAATTACATGACTAGTTTACTGGCATTAAACTTTTAATAAGCTTTTCTGCATAATGACACAAAATCAATGTTTGCATTACTATTCAGTGTTTTAACAAATAACAGTATTTGCTGCAGAGTTTGCTCCTTAACCTTTCTATTGAATCTGGTACTACTGCAGTACTACTCCTTTTTTCTACTTCATACTCTGCGATTCCCACTGCAGCATACTATGGAAACTTGTTGCCACCATGGAATGAAAATATAAAAGCTAATTGTGAGTTTTTATCTCAAAATTCTATGGAAATCAAAATCGCTACTTCTTATCTCACAATGTATATTTTTTCTCAGAATTGCGAGATTAAAAATTCACAATTGCGTGTTGTAATGTTAGAATTTTTAAAAAAATATTTTTTATTTAGTGGTGCAAACAAGCATCCATAGCATACAATTTAGCACACTCATCAAAAATCTATTATTCAGTCTGTGTGTTTACCTGGCTTCTGAGTAAAATAAAGTACTTTGAAATATTCTGCAGATTCTGACATTACTAAACCCATGCTTGAACAATGCATTGTGTAACAATGTAAGCTTACAAAGTGGCTGTATATATAAAACATCAGCCCATTACTTAAACATGGAACTATTATCTTATAGCATAATCTCAAAAGATAAAGGCACAAACATAGTATGCCTAATGTACACAATCAAGCTTGAAAGCTGGATTTTAACAAAGTACAGAACTTGAGATCTTTAACAGCATCTCATAAAACAATGTGTAACATACTTGTCCAAAAATTACACATGGCCAAAACCATACTTGCAAGTACCAATGCACATCATCAAGTCATTTGTGAAGGACTGGAAATCGTTGTAGTGCCCTGGTAGCCGAAGAACACAGAAGCAGGTAGAGGATTTTGGGAGATCACTTTTCACAATTTCCACAGCCATATTTGCCTCCATCCGCTCCCATCCCACCCAGAACTTCAGAAGGTTTTTTAGGTCCTTGGCAGATGCTGAAATAACAGAAATTGTTTAAAAGTTATAGAAGCAGCAATACAATGATTATTATTGTCTCATTGTTTAAGGGTGAGAAAATCTCAAACTGTTATGACTTTTTTTCTAAATCAGGGGTAGGGAACACGGGTCCTGCATTCATACATCCAAACTCCACAGATTTAAAAGCAAGTTCACCCAAAAATGCTAATTGTCATTTTCTCATCCCCATTTTTTTTTTTTTTTTTTGTAAACATGGATGAAGATTTCTTCTGTTGAACAAAGACTTTTTGAGCAAAGGAGGTAACTAAACAGCTACCATCTAGGTCAATGGGGGGTGATTTGGAAACACTACAATAAGGTTCTGTTAATGTTAGTTAATGTATTATCTAACACAAATGAACAATACATTTATTAGAGTATTTATTAATCTTTGGTAATGTTATTTAATTAAAATACAGTTGTTCATGTTAATTCACAGTGAATTAATTAATGTTTACAAGCATAATTTTGATTTTACTAATGCTTTTCTAAATGTTGAAATTAACTTGAAGATGAATAAATGGTAAAAATACATTAACTTAAGTTAACTAATGAATCATATTAGTGTTAATGATATTGGATACCCATACCCATATCCTCTTGTGTTCAGCTCAAGACAAAAAAAAAAAAAAAAACTAAGAACAACTTGAAGGTGGGTAAATGACAACTTTCATTTTTGTGTGAACTATCCCTTAAAAACAGGACATAATGCATAAAAATGTATAAAAGTTCAAAACACTTATGAACTAAATGTTTGGTCAGCTTCTAATTCATCTGCAATACCTGTAAACTGCTGTTCCAAGCAGTATTAATTACTTTGTTCCCTTTTTAAGTATGAACACTTTTGATCTCATTCTTTTTCATTATTTGGACAAATGCATACATTTTATATATTAAAAAAAAAAAAAAAAAACAATTGTGTTCAAACTATGAAGTACATACCTGTCTCAATGAATTGCCTTAAATA
>NW_026128063.1:0-5515 GCF_022985175.1 Labeo rohita | reverse complement strand
ATATAATCCAAAAGCAATTGCTAAAGAGAAATATATAACAAGGAGTGTTAAATACCTCACTTTTGCTGACAAGATAAACAAAAGTTAAATAACAGGGCTGGTCAATTACGTCAAAAATAATAATAGTTATTATGTTGGTCAATATTATAAATCACGATTATTTAACATGATTATAATTGGGCCATATTTACCAAAACTACGTGGCCAAGAGACCTCAAAAACAAAACATCTGCAAATTAAGAAAACAACTTCATCAATTCAAAACACATAAGCTGCAAATGCTCACAGCACAACCAAATAAAGAAACACACTGTAAAAAAAATATTTTATTATTTATTTGTTTGTGTTGTGAGCATTTGCAGCACTTGCTGTCAAACTGATGAACATGTTTTCTTGATGTTTTTTTTTTCTTTCTATTTGCATGTGTATTCTGATGTTACAGCTCGTTGAGCGCTCTAGGCCACCATACAAAACTTTAAATGAATTATTTACTTAGAGTTAGTCTTCAGCTGAGATGTTCCTGTGATAAAGAACGCAGCACGATGTGCATCAGCAGATGTCGCTGTTTTAATGTTATAAATGTCTTTTTTAAAATTGTTGTTAGCATAACCATTGATCGCGAAACGTATCAGAAGAAGGGGGGGGGGGCCCGGGAAGGTGTGTGTGTGGGGGTGGCGGGGGTCTACATTTTAATATTAAAAACAATATTAATAGTATAGTTATTAGTTAAAAATGTTTTATTTGACTTTATAAATGAGTCAATTTATACAATGTCTAAAATGTTATAAATAAGTCCGGGCTTCGGGACAATTTTCAGGTCATAGTTCAGACGCGGCTGGGCTTCGGGCCTGTTCTAGGCTTATCCTTATTTTTATATTTTATACACCAATTATGGTGATGAAAACCAATTTCTGCGCTGGTGGAAACAACACGAGAACACTTTAGCTTTCACTTTCGAGACCGGCTCCGGAAGCATTTAGTGTCTCCGCCAGCAGCAGCAAATCAGTGCAGCTGGAAGATCCGCGTTCAAGCGCACGCAATGGGCTGAAACTTCCCACACAGCTCCGGCAAACGTAATACAATGAATGTGTCAGGGAAATAGAAAGGAGATGTTTTAATTATTTATCAACAAACCAGTGTTTTCTGAGTCAGTGTCCCAAGGGTTAAGTTGCGGATCCTGACTCACCATCTCCTCTTTGCCTCTTTGGACGCGCCTTTAGAGAAATGCATCTTTACAGATTACATATTGAAAGAGTTTTTTTTGTTTTTGTGAAAGAGTATTAGTTTTGTTTCGTTAAGTAATAATTTCAAGCTTTCTATAGATATATGTATCATGTCTGTGAGGTTTGTATTCGCTGAGTTTCCGTTAATTTTTGTGAAGCGCTCCTGTTGAAGCAACAGAAAGCGCATCATGTTTGTTTTCTTTATTTAATAAAAGCACCGTTTGCAACGTTTTGTTGATATTGTGAGTGCACACAAACAAAAGACCCTTAACAGTTCCGAATGATGTATTACTCTTACCTTTACGAGCAAAAATGACGGAACATTTTAAATTGTTTCCACTGAAAAAAAATGCAAGTGATCGCGCTGGCGCCTCCATTTCCTGCAATTCGGCTTTAGCTTCTACTCTCCGCAAAAAGGATTGGGTACGCGTCTAATAGCGCACCTTTATCTGTTTAACATTGTTTCATACTTGAACTCTTTTAGGCCTATATCTATAGATCTTATTTTAGGCAAGTCGTGATTTAAATAGCAGCTTTAAATATTACGATGTGATTGCGATTTCAAATGTTTTATAGACATGGCGAAGTCATCATCATAGTAATAAGATTGTGTGTGTTTGAATCGAGATCGCGAACTTTTAATGAATAATCCATTGCATCTGTATGTCATAATTTGTACCAGACATCAAAAGTTACCCGGGCGGGTAACGTCTTTGTCGGACGTTGAAATGACGTCCCCTGAAGAGCCAGAATGAAAGTTTTTACAACGTCTTTTCATGACGTCTTCTGGACGTCCAATATCGACATTCACGGGACGTCTCTAGAAGGTTAAAATTTAGTTCAGATCTGGCCATTATGAACGTATTTTCAACGTCTTATAAGGTCAACTAAAGTCTCATTTAGATGTCATTTATACTGTTTCTGGACATAATATATACACTCTTAGGCTGCATTCAAGTAAAATTTTATTCTAATTTTTATTTGTACTTGTAAATAAACTTACAGACACTGTGTACAAAAACCATGAAAACATTTATTTAAAATGTAATTTAAAATAAATATTAATTGTAATGAATGAGTAAAAGTACCTCCAAACGACGTCATTTCAACGTCTTTGTCGGACGTTGAAATGACGTCCCCTAAAGAGTCAGAATGAAAGTTTTTACAACGTCTTTTTATGACGTCTTCTGGACGTCCAATATTGACATTCACAGGACGTCTCTAGAAGGTTAAAATGTAGTTTAGATCTGGTCATTGTGGACGTATTTTCAGTGGATAACAACAGTAACAAATAACATACAAAATATACAAAACATACATTATGTTCACCTGTTGGAGCTGAACATACTAAAAATAGTTTAGCAGTTTCAGTATCATATTAAATAACTTTGTGATAGGCTTAATTTAAAATAAATATTGCTTGTAATTAATGGCTCGTTTTGTCGATGCCCATGTATCAGAGGGTAAATGTGAATGCAAAAAGAACAACGCAATCTTTTCAACCACATTATAATCATTATTTCTGTGTAACAGACATTTAAATAACAGAAGTACTGGGATTAAAGTTTATAGTTAGGGTATAAACACTTATTTTCTACAGTAGCGATCAAAACGAAACTATCTTGTATGTATAGTAACGCTTAACCTCTTCCGCCAGGAGGTGGCGACAACTGCCCGTTTAAAAAAAAGTGTCATTGAATCATTAATTCAGGAAATTTCAATAGTCAATCAAGTCTTAATGAAGTGAGACAATGACTCCCTTCATTGAATGTTTTTTTAATTATTATTATTATTTTGTTTAAATTAATGTTTTTAAAAGACTTAAGCAATGAACAGTTTGTCAAAACCACTAGTAAAATATGTGATTTTGTTTAGTTTTCTAATCTTTTTTCTGCAGAATCGTGATCTCCAATTTATTGAAAACAACTGGGATTTGCAATTTACCCAGAATCATGAAGCTCTTGTTTAAATTTTGTTTATTACTGCATATAATTCCATTACAATGGAAGTTTAATTTCATGAAGTTCAAAATGCACCTACATTTTTTTGCATTGTCTTTTTCAGTTGAATAAAAGACTATTTTCCCTATATATTTAATCATTGAGGATTTCTTAAGAAAAGTTTACAATTCTCGTCTCGTTCTTGTGGGATAAGTGTCTCATCACACCCCTATATATCTGTTCTGAATGCCAGTTAATTTAAATGATTTGGAAAAGTAAATTACATGTTTACATTGTTTATAATGTTTGTTAAGTTTATTAACATTTGTTTTATTTATCAGTATTTACCTTATTTCTGAAAGTAACAGTAAAATGTGCCTTATACACCAATGCAACTTATGCGTGTTTTTTTCCTGACCTGGTGTAACTGTCTGGAAAATATGGTAAATTAGGCCTATACTGTGCTGTATTATTAAACAGTTCATATACAATAGGGACCATTTGCACCAATAAAACAATCATATTATGTTCATTATACTCCCATCCACATTAACTTTAGCCTTAAACGCTGTTATATTTATGAGGGGGTCCTTGGAAAATCTTCTTCCCTGCAAGAGGTCCCTGGCTCCAAAAAGCCATGTGGTAGTGGACAGGCCTCCATATTCAGCACAGAGTCTGGTGTGGCAGAAGGAACTTCTGTCCAGGTTGACAAAACATCTCATCTCGTCTTCATGAACTGCCCTGAAAACAAAATAAATATAAACGATTATTATTATTATTATAACTACAAATAGCTTCACAATGCTCATTATGACATCTTTTGTGATGTGATATTTAGACAAAAGACAGAAGACTGATATTTAGTCTTTAGTGAATTTAGTGAAGGTCTGTTTTACTACAAGAACACACACTTAACACAAGATAAAGTTTTGAAAATCTTACATTATTACATTATTGTGAAGTTACTTGTTTTAGTGACTAATTTAGACAATTAAAAGGGATCAACATAAATTTACCTCAGACTGTAACTTCACTGACCACTTTCCGCGCAAATTAACCAACAGGGAGATATAAAAATTACAAAAAGTTGAATTTGAAATCGTCATAACCCAGAACAAAATACATCTAAAGTGAAATGTAACATTAAATTGACAAAACGACGAATAAAGGTACGTTTATATCGCTTACCTTCGGCTTAGCACCCGTCCATCTCTCAGATGACCGTTAGAGAGCGTTACTGTTTAAATTTCCAAAAATTGCTGCGTTGCCCCATACGGAAATGTAATATATGTGCTTATATGAAATACCCATATATTGAATACATGTTTATATACGCCATATCCATATATGATTCCTATTAGAAAATGGAACAATTTCATATATTGACATATAAGTCTACCCCATACAAAAATATATGTTTATGTATGTATAATACATGTATTGCCATATATGAAATGTATATAATTATTAATATATGTGAGATATATGTATGTGTTTATTATGTTGTATACAAATTAGACATATATGCATGAAATATATGGTTTCATATATTTAATATTTTAATATGTGATCTTTGATCTTTAAATAGAGGTTGTAGACATGTGTAAGACACTCTACAAAGTTGCAGTGCATTGCACATTTCACACCTTTAGCCTTAAATGTTAAATGGTACAGAAAGTTACACAAAGAAACATCTTTATTTAAACAGAATTTATTTAAATAGAAAAAAAAAGTTACTGACCTGCACAATCAAACAGGACAAAAAAGAAACAATTACATATATAACTGATCAAAACACTGAACAGGCATAAGAAACAGAACATCAATTGTAGTGGTTCAGCTAAAGATCTACAGGTTTGTATTCCCACAGCTTGGTTAGTTTTTTGTTTATTGCCAGGGGCGGTTCTAGAGGTTCCCTGGCCCCTTCTGAAATCTGATTGGCCCCCCTTCCATCAATCGTCGACAAGAAGAGCAACCGGAGAATTCGATTACAGATGCAATTCCACCCCCAAAAATTAGCGGCAGTAATGTGTCGATGCAACTTGGGAGAAGAAGCAGAGGTCTTGGCTTTATATTATCTTTGCGGCTTTGGCTTGAGCGATACCACTTATTAAAAACCACTTGAGGACGACCATGGGTGATGCCCGTTTGAGTCACTTGGGTGTCCTAAGCGTTGAATCCCGACGGGCCAGGTCACTAGATTTGGATGAATTTGTCAGGCGTTTCAGCTCCAAGCATAGCAATCGGAGAATTCTTCTTTTTTGAGGTGTATGTGTGTATGGGTGTGTGTATGTGTGAATGAGCAAGTGAAAGAAATTGAGTGAGAGAAAGATAAAGAGAGAGAGACGTTTA
>NW_026128062.1:0-13384 GCF_022985175.1 Labeo rohita | reverse complement strand
TAACACACGCACACACACATACACTGATATGAATATTGCTCTCTGCAATGAAGAAAATGCTTGCTTTTCTTTGTGTGTTTATAAACTGAGTGACGAAAATACTGCTCTTTGCAATGAAGAAAAAGCTTGCATATGTTTGAGTGTTTCAGATTTAAACAATGAAATTTTTGATAACTGTACAATGATGTTTGAAAGTGAGGGGTTTCTAAAAATGCCAAAATACCCCATGTTAGTGGAGGGAGTGTTAGTTGACTTTTTAGCAGATTCTGGGGCTACCAGATCTTGTTTACAACCATGTCACTTGCCATGTCAACCGGTATTGACTGATAACATAAATGAGTCCACTTCTGCATCAGGTCATAAAATTTTTGAAAAATTTACAGTGCCTTTGAATTGTGAAACAGAGGGGGGCCGGGTGTTAAAACATGCATTCACTTATGCACCGGCATGCCCTGTACCCATCATGGGTCGAGATTTGTTGTGTAAACTAAATTTAGTGCTTGTCGCAGACTCCTGGGGTGTCAGAGTGGCAGAACAGGAGGAGCAATTGCTGTCTGCGAGCTGAGCATCAGTGGGTTTATGATTGGCGCATTAAAAAAACAATGATTGGGCTCAGATGATGTGTGAACTGGCTAAAGATCGAACAAAGCCGTTTAACACACAAATCATGCAGTCTGACAATTTACATTGCACGTCACATGTCGTACCAGAAAAAAAAAATATGAACAATATGAGAAAGATTGGTTTAGAGAAGAAAAAGAGTGCAACTCTGAGCTGTGATCAAATGTTTTTGGACAGAAAATGTGTGCGCAGTTTCAGTCAGCCTGACAGAAAAACATCTTCCGTTTTATCTAGTGGCAGGGGAGTCTGTACCTCACTTATCTGTCTCCAAGGCCGTGGATCAGGCCTGGTGTGAAGTAGGGAGATTTGTGAAGAAATCTGTTCATGCAACAGACTGGTGTGAGATAGGTGCGGGTATGAAACACAGTAAGAGTTTAGGGGCATTTGTGTCAGACTGCAAGTATGACATTAAAGTAAATAGAATTGTGAACCCCTTTGTAAACCACAATTCTTTCATTTGTGCAACCATTCCCCCTTTCAATGCATGGTCCAACCCATGCATCGTCTTAGCATAATGAGGGAAGAAGTGTCAAGGCAAACAAGACCTGCCATCCCTGCTCATCCAGACCCCATTGGTCAGTTCACACCCCGATTGTTTCCACTGGTTTTTCTCTGCCCCTAAAGCAAAAGTCTGCATGCTCTGTAAGAAAGAAGAGACATCAGTGTTATTTTCAGATAACAAGGTACACTGTGTTTCCTTTGGCTGTTGGCCGCTGCGGTCTTCGCTGCTGCGTCTGCTCTGGCATTTCCTGTAGATACAGAATCTTTGTTATTTGTGTGTGCTGCACATTTACAAATGGCTATCTTGTCTGGCAGCAAAATGGCCTTATTGGAGGCCATTTTGCTGCCAGACAAGATAGCCATTTGCAGATTCTGTATCTACAGGAAACGCCAGAGCAGACGCGGCAGCGAAGGCCGCAGCGGCCAAACAGCCAAAGGAAACAGAGTGTACCTTGTTATCTGAAAATAACACTGATGTCTCGTCTTCCTTACAGAGCATGCAGACTTTTGCTTCAGGGGCAGAGAAAAAACAGTGGAAACAATCTGGGTGTGAACTGACCAATGGGGTCTGGATGAGCAGGGATGGCAGGCCTTGTTTGCCTCGACACTTCTTCCCTCATTATGCTAAGACGATGCATGGGTTGGACCATGCATCGAAAGGCGGAATGGTTGCACAAATTAAAGAATTGTGGTTTACAAAGGGGTTCACAACATTCGCAGAAAATGTTTGTAAAAGATGTGTCATTTGTAACACTCACAATGTGGGGAATGGGATAAAAATGCCCCTAGCATCTCAGCCACCACCATCGGGCATTTTGAATACCTGATGATGGATTTCATCGAATTATCCCCGTGTGGGGGAAAAAAGTACTGTTTGGTGATGGTTGACATGTGGTCAAAGTGGGTAGAAGCTTTCCCAACATCAAAACAAGACTCTGCAGCAGTAGCAAAGGCTCTGCTGACTGAAATAGTCCCGAGATGGGGAATCCCACGAAAAATTAGTTCAGACAATGGAACACACTTTGTCAATGAGGCGATAAGACAAGTTGGTCGGTTTCTGGGCATAGATATGAAGACACATTGCAGCTATCATGCATCTTCAGCTGGGGCTGCAGAACGTGAAAATGCCACTATAAAAAACAAATTGGCTAAATGTTGTGAGGAAACTGGACTGACATGGGTCAAAGCACTTCCAGTCGTTCTCATGTATATGAGAATGAGAAAGAGGTCCAGAGCAAATTTGAGCCTGTTTGAAATTCTCTTTTGTAAACCACCATTTATGGGAGTGGAGGGGGGCAAACAACGGCTGCCATCAACAGAATTGTGTGAACATGAACCATTAAATGATTAAATTTGATCTACATCTTAATAACATGTTTTTGAACATGGGTGAAGTTGAGCTAACGATAATAGAAGTTACAGTGAAATGCGGTAAATGATTAATGAGACAGTAATTGGTATTGAAAGTATTGGACATTTAGTTTTGATGATAAGCCTGTGATAATGATAATCTATATCTATATCTATAAATATATAATCACTTTTGCTTGCTGAAAACCAGGGCCTGTACCCACAAAAACAACCTTAGCATGTTTTCTCTTATTTCGCAAATTTAAGAGTGTGATCATTTATATGAAAATCAGAAATGAAGAGTATAAATGTGATGTGATGGCTTAAATTTGCTTTGAAGTGTGAAAATTGTAAGTGATAATAATGTCTGGTGTCTGTGTAGTGACTGAGGGTCTGACACATGTCAGGAATGCAATAACAGTGCTTATTCATTTAGCTCGGCTCACAGACAGCCAATTTGATGATTTAGAATTACAATAGTCATTGTTTTGATCAAACAGTTGTTTTTAATTAATAGAATGAGTAGAAGTTGAATGTAACAATGAATTTAGTGAGTAGTTATCAATAAATGATAAAAAGGGGGAAATTGTTAAAGAAAAATTCATTTTAGCTATATTATTTTAAACATTGTGCAAGTGTCCATCTTATCTGAACAGGCTGTGGAGAAGTTGAAAGGATGGGCCTGTAGGATAAGACATGTGAACAATAGAGTGGTGTAGGCAGGAAGTAAGTTAGGGGGATGCTGACACCCCAGATAGATGTTTGGGCCCTAAAACCATAAAGATTGGGATCTTGAAAGTGTGACACTGCAAAATGTGTTTATCTGTTTCTTACTGTGAGTGGAGAGCTATTGTTTAGGAGATGTAACCTTGAAGACTAGGGAAGAGATATAAATTGGAGTGAGCCCTCCCTTCTGGGTCGCACTCTGCAGTAACCTGCGTTTCTGTATGACTGTCTGACCTTCTTTGCAAAGAATAAATTATAAAAGTCATTTGACTGAGTTTGTCTCTTACTTTGGTGAGGTCGATTTTATTTTGCCACAACATCCTGAAGTTCTTGGGAGCAGTTAAGCCCCTTGCTCTGCTAAATGACTTTCTGCATAAATGTAGTTGACCACCTCTCTAAAAACTTAGACCAAAAAGACAAGCAAAATCCAACTCAATCTGTAAAGCAGAAAAAAAAGCAACTAAATGCAAATTTATTATCTTTACAATGAATAATCAATATAACTTTAAATCACCACAGATATCCTCTATTGCAGTGGCGATTTCTTTAAGACTGCAAGGGAAGCTCAGCTTCCCCTATAATGTCACAAAATTAATGGTCAAATTATGTACTATTGTATTAACATTTTATTGACTAAAAATGCGTTAGAAAACGTTCATCTCAAAGACGAGTTCGTTCAGAATCAGTTAGATATAGCAGGTCGGCTGACTTGATTTTCTTCTCATACATTCCCGTAGCGTCACAGTGCATTTCCCCGTTGAAGCCCAGCGTCCATTGACTTCAATGCGGCTGCTTTGAACGTTTTTTTTCAGTGCTTTGAAACTAGACGGTCATTGGATAAACGCTGCGATTATGTCCCGCCCACGGACGCTCAGCGTCTCTGGGGGTGAATGAGGAGCAAATGAGGAGTGGGCTGGCCTGGACTCCGAGCTTCTGCGTGATGATTGAAGGGGCTGTCGAAAGATTGCATCTCCTTTTGACTGACAGCGATTTTGTACTATAAGGAATCGCTGAAGCTATTCGCGCTCAGTCCCATCGCGGATTTCTCAAGTTCAGTCGAAATAAAACTGCTGCAACCTATTTCTTTATATTTGCTTGGCGAAATTGCTTAATTTTCATCATACATTTCACACAATTATACACCACATTCCTTGTTTCACTTTTACAGAGTTTAATATTTTTTTTAGATCGTTCATTCATTCATTCATGTTAATATTTAATGTAGTAATCAATATATATATATAGATTACTACATTAAATATTAACATGGAGGATGACTATAAATTAATATAATATATATATGTATATATATATATATATATATATATATATATATATATATATATATAGCAGTGGCGGCTACTGGTCTGTCAAATAGGGGAAGCTCATTTTCGGCCTACATCATAAAATTGTCTATTTATTTATTCACAAGAATGTGCCTTATTGTCATAAGTAAGTCAATGCAAATTTTACAATGCAAACAATCGTAAAAAAAAAGCTTTAGTTTTATTATGCAAAATATGATGTATTTTTTCTTTTAGTCAGATGCTACTATATAGTATAAATATTTTGCAATTTAAATAAGGTTATTATGGAGATTTATTTATTTATTTATGAAGTATTTTAATAGAAATATAAGGTTTCATTATGTTATGTTAAAATTTTTCAAGATTACTATATATATATATATATATATATATATATTAATTTATAGTCATCCTCCATGTTAATATTTAATGTAGTAATCTATATATATATATTGATTACTACATTAAATATTAACATGAATGAATGAATGAACGATCTAAAAAAAATATTAAACTCTGTAAAAGTGAAACAAGGAATGTGGTGTATAATTGTGTGAAATGTATGATGAAAATCAAGCAATTTCGCCAAGCAAATATAAAGAAATAGGTTGCAGCAGTTTTTATTTCGACTGAACTTGAGAAATCCGTGATGGGACTGAGCGCGAATAGCTTCAGCGATTCCTTATAGTACAAAATCGCTGTCAGTCAAAAGGAGATGCAATCTTTCGACAGACCCTCCAATCATCACGCAGAAGCTCGGAGTCCAGGCCAGCCCACTCCTCATTTGCTCCTCATTCACCCCCAGAGACGCTGAGCGTCCGTGGGCGGGACATAATCGCAGCGTTTATCCAATGACCGTCTAGTTTCAAAGCACTGAAAAAAAAACGTTCAAAGCAGCCGCATTGAAGTCAATGGACGCTGGGCTTCAACGGGGAAATGCACTGTGACGCTACGGGAATGTATGAGAAGAAAATCAAGTCAGCCGACCTGCTATATCTAACTGATTCTGAACGAACTCGTCTTTGAGATAAACGTTTTCTAACGCATTTTTAGTCAATAAAATGTTAATACAATAGTACATAATTTGACCATTAATTTTGTGACATTATAGGGGAAGCTGAGCTTCCCTTGCAGTCTTAAAGAAATCGCCACTGATATATAGTAATCTTGAAAAATTTTAACATAACATAATGAAACCTTATATTTCTATTAAAATACTTTATAAATAAATAAATAAATAAATCTCCATAATAACCTTATTTAAATTGCAAAATATTTATACTATATAGTAGCATCTGACTAAAAGAAAAAATACATCATATTTTGCATAATAAAACTAGAGCTTTTTTTTTACGATTGTTTGCATTGTGACTTACTTATGACAATAAAGCACATTCTTGTGAATAAATGAATAGACAATTTTATGATGTAGGCCGAAAATGAGCTTCCCCTATTTGACAGACCAGTAGCCGCCACTGCTCTATTGTCCTTATTTCACAGAAAAATAATCTAAATCACATTAATAAATGTTCTTACCAGGCCTTTGATATCCAAATAACGTGGAAATTCAGTTAGCACATCAGTGCATCTGCTTGGGTCATGAATCATCTTGCGACGATACTGAAATGTCTCCCTCATCTTGACCTTTACTGTCGCCTCCTCTGAAGTATGCTTCATAAGAGAAACAGCTTCCCTATACTGTTCTTCGGTCAGGATAACTTCTGTGCTGGATGAAGCTTCTCTCTGTGCAGATGGGCCACCACTAAAAGACTGGGGGACACATCTACGGGTCTCTTATGGTGCACTATTCCTCTGAATGTTCTTACTTTTCCTTGACAAGTACCCTTGTCCACTTTGAGGGTCATAATAATGTTCCTTAAAAAAATGTTTAAAGTAAAACAAGACATCCATATACCACACAATTATTTAACTAATTTAATTAATTTACTTACATATCCAAGCTTTGCATATGGATCCCTAAGATATGGAAACAGGGCAATGATTCCTTGAGCATACAGTTCTCTTACTTGTTTGGGTGGAGATGAGCTGTAATATTATAGAGAAACAATCAAATATGAATTGAAATTTAAATAATTAAATATTATTAACTTTTAAAATTCACTTTTCCCAGCAGTTAACACATTACACTTTATAAAATTGCATCAACAAGATGAGAATTTGAGTGTCACAGGCGTTTGCTACAGAAGAACAAATGTCACATTAAATTTTGTCCTGACGCCTTTGTAAAAGTGCTCGTTTACCAAAAATTCAGTTTTGTATTTTTCCACACCTAGAAGATCTTTATAAATTTTTGATTGCATCCAAGAGCTTTCTAAACCCCTATAAACAGAAATGCGACTACAGCTTTCAAGACCATTGTATAACCATTGTGATAATATTCCATGTGGCTATAGTGGTTCAACCATCTTCATGAAACTTTAAATCCTTAGTGTGTGTAAAAACAGCCTATTAATATTGTTAATATTGTTTGCACACAAACTACTTTTTTTGCTCTATAAGAACCACTATAGTCACAAGGACTATTTCATAGATGTTTTACTAACATTCTTGGCCTTGAAGTGGCAGCTGTTTTTCTGTCTATGAGGGGGACTTTATCACAGATATGTTAATTTGTTTTCTGAACATGAGAAAGATCTTACTCTGTGGAATGACACAACATGAAGTAATTAATGAAAGAATTCTTATTTTCACTGAATTAACCTTTTAATGACCTTAATGATCTTTTAAAAATCATGTCCTTTAACAAATTTTGCTTTGGGCTAGGAAATCATGACCACTGGAATAAAGAATACTTAAAATACAAGTTACCTGTGCTTTTCAGTCATATCTGCAGTAAGACTATTGATTATCTTTCTCCTGTTGCTGTCAGATAAGCATTTGGTTTTGTTGTACTCTCTGATGATTCCATCCCCACCAGGTTTAGTCTGCAGAATTTTTTTTGACCATCTGCAAAGTTACAAAGCACAATAAACAACCCATGTCAGAAAACATTCTATGAACATGATTGTGTAGTCACATTGTGATTCTGCACCTGGATCAAATCTCCAACACATGAATTTGGTAAACTCGACTTAACTTTTGCACTTTAGTTTCATGCATTAACACAAATGACACAGTGTGATATTGTCAGAAAACAAGGCAGTTTCTTCAAAATGTTAATTTCTTCAAAATACAATTAAAAATTAAAAATTAAAAATTAATATTATTAATACATTAATATAAAAATTATATAATTCTGTTGACAAAGAATTAAAAAAAACTAAAATTAGTCTTAGTCAAGTAAATTTGAGCTAAGTTTCCCGAAGTTTAGTTGTTCACTACAATTTAATATTGAAAAAGTTCTGGAGCATGATTGAGCTGTCTTGGCTGAAAATAAATCTTAAAATATATCAGTGTCATTATTTTACATTTACTTTCAGTCATTTAGCGACTTTCAAATGAGAACAACAGAAGCAATAACATCAACAGAAGTGCTTTAGTGGTTTAAGTCCAACAAACTTGTCTCGCCTGTCCCAGTGCAAGTACACGAAGCTAAGTGTTTATGCCTTATGTTTTTTAAGGCATGTTTGTAAAAATATTTCAATGTCTTATTCAACTATGACCTTTGCAGGTAAAATAAACAAATTAATAAACAATGAATGACAAACTGTCAAACTCTGGTACACTAACAAACTTTTCATTTTTTAAATTTACAAAATTAAATACCTGTCTGCAATCGCAATAATAACTGAATTGTGTTTCCTAAAAAACATGTTTACACGTGGCTGTGAATGTGTGCGTGAGTGTGATCTTAGACCCCGATGCGGTCGTGAAAAGTTGTACATTAAGTCACACTTAACAAGCGGATTGCACGCGCCTGTCAACAAGGATCGACAAGACATGAGGCTGGTCGAAAAATCGGCCGATTGCGATTTCTGGCCGGTCATTCGGTGCATCTCGAGCTATTTAATTCCCTGTCAAGTCATGCCATTAGCATTAGCCGTTGTGCTAATCCCATCAAGTGGCTTTGGTCCAGCGCTCACGCAAAAGACACTAGACGCGCGTAATAAACAAATAATGGAAAAGCAGTGCAGCTCAACCTTTATACAAATTAATTTACAAAATAAACTTAATGTTTGACTTCCCAATCACAGTCAACATGCAAATACATTTTGATTAAGTTTAATTAAGCCTTAAGGCGTGATATTTTGATGCTCCCTGGACATTTGCAAAGCACAAACAACCACATGTCACTTGCCAATGCTCAACTACGTACACTTTGACGATATACATTACCATTTGAAGAATCTGGCAATAGTATCTGGAAAACACCCAAATTCGGTTGCTTCAGAACGTCCTCGTCTATTTCAGTGTCAGACTCATCGTAAAGCTTGGCCTCGGGCCTCCTAGAGACACTGATGCCGAACTTCACGAAGGCTGTAAACGAACCGAAATAAGATTCAATTTAGTGGCAAACGCCACCGACATTGTCAGCTTAATACTTATTTATTATATAATTCCAAATGCAATTACCTTTATCCAGAAAATCGTAAAGTTTTAAATCGCTGTGAGAAACTTTCACATACTTCTGTTCTGAACTTAACTTTGACAAGCACCTTCACTCCTAACAAAGTATTTAGTGAGTACTTAAAAATATATATTTTTTAATTTAAGTATAGAAAGAGAAAGACCTCACCTTGCAGCTGGCATGTGAACAACGTGTTTGCTTTCAGTTTTGCTTTAAATTAGTCTTATTTTGTTCTGAAAACCGTTCAAAATAGTCTATAGGCTAGGTATTGTGTTTATTGTTTGTACATTATAACATTTCGCTTTATTTATCGGCGTAATTTATAAATGTAATAATTTTTGTGCTTATCTGTGTTTAACCTAATCTACAAGTAACTTTAATGTAGACCTACATACCGGTAGCCTATCTAAATAAGATTTTATAATTTTATGCTGTATAGACCTACCTTACCCTCCACTAGATGTATAATGAGCAGCAATAAACTACATTTTGGTAGTAACTCAAAAGTAACTCAAAAGAAGTGTAACACATTACAATTCAGAGACAGTGATATTTTACTGCAAGTAATTACTCTTAAAAGACAGTAACTAGTCTCCTTCAATGCTTTCAGAATTTTTAATTCAGAATTAATTCTTTAATCTAAATAAGCAGAAAATAGTACAAACTTTGCTAAAGTGATTGTTTTGAACTAATATTAACTTAAACATTATTTAAAAACAAACAAACGAAAAACATTATATTCAATTATATTATATAATTTTACTTCTATACTTATATTATATAAGTATATATTTTCTGCAATCATACACTTTGGGCACAGTGGAAAGCACATTTTTTTCTTAGGGTGTGTCTTTAGCCCCAGTGTACCCTACAATATAGTTCAAAACAATGTGGCCAAATAGATGAAACACAACCAGACATTGAAATAATGAAATAATAATTTCTGAATATTTAACATCGATTGGCAGTCATTAAAACTCATAAACGTAAATGGTGTAAATTACATTGCTAATGTCATGGAATGGCATAGTTTAATATAGCGGGGCACATTGTAATGCAGTGTTACAACGTTCCACATCTGCACGACTGGAATTTAAACTGGTTAGTATCTTCTGCTAGTTTGCAAAGCATTAATGAACTATCTGAACTGATAAATAACAGACTGGAGATTAAAATAATAGCAGATTTGTCTCAATTTTAAATGAATACAAAAAATAGAGAAACATTTACTTGAGCCAGAAATATTTTTACTATTGTAAAATAAATATTCAGCAATATCTTCAAAAGGCTTTTGAACTTTTTTTGTACACTTTTTTTCTCTGTATAGTGTTGCTATGGCAACTAGTAAAATACCGTAAATTTGGTTGTGCTAGCATGTGTGGAAATATTTAAAGCACATGTGTTACAACTAACCCTGCGTTAGTGTCCTGTGCTCCCCTACGATGCCAAGTCAAGTAAAAGTAAACACTTTACAACTCAGAGAGAATACTAATGCAATGTAACTAATTACTTTTAAAAGACAGTAATAAATAATATATAATGTATTGCATTTTGGAAGTAAGTTGCCCAACACTGATAGTTTGTGACTGATCTCTTATTGTTTTTTGTTTGTTTGTTTGTTTGTTTTCTTTTGACCACATACTCCCTTTCCTTTCTTGCTTCTAGCAAATGTGTGTATATATATAAATATACACTTCCTGTAGATGTTTGGTTGTGCTACTCAGGAAGTGTCAGGAAGTCACAAAATTTTTGTGTGAAGCAATAATTCACGCATTACTTTTCAAATATTTGGGGCCTGTATGATGTAAGTGTTTAGAAAATATTTCTTACAAACTTGAAAATCTTAGGCTAACAAAAGCTGCATTTAACACTCAGATAAAATCTCCGGGGTCTCTGATAGCCGTGGACCCATTGAATCTTCACCACATTTCTCCCCACTATTGACGGCCCTGGATCATCTAGAAATCATTTACATCTTAAGAAACAAACAGGTTGAACACAAACTTTTGAACAGTAGGCTATACAATTTTAAAAATGATTATAACAGAACAAAAGACAAGGATGTGAATCTCTTTCTCTCTCTCTCTCTCTCTCTCTCTCTCTCACTTCCGGTGCGGGTGTTGAGCACGAGTGGACGGAGTGGTGTGAGCGTGGTGCAGAGTGGTGTGAGTGAATCCTTTTTTTTCTCTTTTCTCTACACTGTTTGTTTATTGTTTTTTGGCCTTCTCTTCTGTTCTCACTGTTGTGTTACACCTAGGGCCGCATGCTGCCCGTCTTTAGGAAGCATGTCGGCCCAACGAGTACAGGGTTTGTGCTCACAAGACGCCACGCAATTAAGGTGGCGTCTGGGGTGAGTGTGGAGGACTGTTGTTTGGCTGTTGGGAAAGTGGTTGGACATTCCGGTATTTTATCTGTTTCCAGGATGAATAATGCAATAGTGTTTTTTTTTTGGATAGCATAGAAAAAGCGAACGATTTGGTAGAGCAAGGAATTGTAATTGGAGGAGAATTTGTTTCAGTTCTCCCACTTTCTTTACCTGCTAAAAAGGTAACTCTATCTAACGTGCCACATTTTGTGAGTGATGAGTTTTTAACGCAAGCTTTGTCACGTTACGGTAAATTGGTGTCTCCAATAAAAAAGATACAGATCGGGAGTGAATCGCCTTTATTGAAACACTTAGTTTCTTTTAGGCGATTCGTCTACATGATCATCCCAGATGATGCAGACCTACATTTAACACTTAATTTTCGGATTGATGAGTTCAGCTATACCATTTTTGTTACTACTAGGAAGATTAAGTGTTTTGGATGCGGAAAAACAGGACATTTGATTTGAAATTGCCAGAATAAAAATATTGAAGGTGAAAGAGATAATGAGAAAGCACAAGGTAGTGAAGATAACGGTGTAGTGGAGGCTGCCGTAGCAGCGGGGGGTGAAGTTTCAGCCATGACCAGTGTTGGGAAGGTTACTTTGGAAATGTAATAGGTTACAGATTACAAGTTACTTGATTTAAATTGTAATAAGTAGTGTAACTTTTCAATTACTTTATTAAAGTAACTTATTACTTTTAATTACTTTTTGATTACTTTTCTAAATTGCTAATATTTTCAACTGTTAATCATTTTAAGATTATAATAAGTAAGGGATAATATACATCTTTATTTTGCGATAACAACTGGCTGAATGTACATTATCTCACTTATTACACAGATGCTTGATAGATTATTTAGATGTTTTGTGTCAGAATTATTAGACACAAAACACTGATTTGAGTTGAAATATTTGAAGGCTTCCATGAAGAAATCAGTTGCTAGCAAACGGCAAGTTCAAACTAGACATTTTAGGGATACAGTGCAGTCATACCAGTTTTCTTACACCACATAAATAATTAAGTAGTAGTACTAGTTTGTTAGTTATCTTATAATCCATTACAATATACAAAAAAAAAAAAAAAAAAATGGCAGCAGCTGCATTTGTATGAAACAACAGAGCAAGTCCACAATACCAGGATGACAGAATTAAGAAATTGTCCACATAATATTGAATTAAGCTTTAATATTTCATTAGCTAAACAAACACAAAGCTTCCGCCAAGAAAAATGATCAAGCATATAGCACTGACTTAAGTTGCCCCGAAATAGTCTGAGCTGTGTAATAATTTAATTTAAAGCACAGCCACCACAAATTCAGACTTTTTTTTTACTTATATTTTTGGGCTTTTTATGCCTTTTATTGTGATAGGACAGTAGAGAGATGACAGGAAAGAGCTGGGAGGAGAGAGGGGAGCAGGATCTGCAAAGGACCTCGAGACGGGAATCGAACTCGGGTCACCGTGAGCGCAGTTGCGCTATATGTCATAACAAGATCATAACATAAATAACATCATAACAAGAAATAGTTTAATAGCTATGATACTGGGTTTGAAATGAAATGTTTGCATAGTTACGACAGAAAACACTAGCATCTAACAATGCCTGGGAAAAACAATCTTAAAAAATAAAGTTTATGCATAAACCCAAATAGGAAATAAAAGAGTTATCGAATAAGCATGTGTCCTATTCTGTGTCCTAAACTCCTGAAACATTGGTGTCTCATTTTAGAGAAGTCAATGCAATTTAAAAGAAGTCAATTAAATTTGTAAGTGGGGGTGGGTGTGTGAAAAAATTCAGATGTAATCCCCTTTGTAATCACTGGCATTTTTCAAAAGTAACTGTAATTTAATTACATATTTTTTCTCAGTATACTCAGTATACAGTTATAACTGTAACTAATTACAATTACATTTATTTTGTAATTAAATTACGTAATTCCGTTACATGTAACTAGTTACTCCCCAACACTGGCCGTGACAG
>NW_026128061.1:0-13388 GCF_022985175.1 Labeo rohita | reverse complement strand
CCAGCCAGCGGTGCCGGTACAGGGCGAGCTGGCTCGTTGGTCTAGGGGTATGATTCTCGCTTTGGGTGCGAGAGGTCCCGGGTTCAAATCCCGGACGAGCCCGTGGTTAGGCTTGGTCCAGAAGGTTTTCTGTCTGTTTAGGGTCATGAGCAATCAGCAAATTTTCTGGAAATTGGGCAGAGAGTTGGCTAGACCCAGGCCGATTAGCTTAGTTGGGTGGAGCGTGATGCTAATAACGCCGTGGTCGCTGGTTCGATCCCTGTCCGGGCCAGCTTCTTTTGCTCTCCGTTAGCTCATCTCTGCTCTTCTCTCAAAGTGTCGGGTAGTCTCACGCCGCACCAGCCGTGGCTGAAATGGCTTAGTTGGAAGAGTGTTAGACTGGACATCTAAAGGTCCCTGGTTCGATCCCGGGTTTTGGCAGATGCTGCCTCCTTTGGTCTTTTGGTCGACGGTGCATCCAACCCCTCGAATCTAACTGGGCCCCCATAGCTGCCACGTTATCTCCCGACAGCTGTCAACAAAGAGTTTGTGGTTCCACGGTGTAACGGTTAGCACTCTGGACTTTGAATCCAACCATCCATCCGAGGTAGAGCCTGCGTGCCATCTTGCGGCAGGTGAAGGAAGAAAAGCAAGCGCTCAAGTTCGTTTTTGCTGCTGACGAGCCGTACGCGACTTATTCTTTGTGGTCCTGTGAGCTGCAACCGCAATTGTCAGTGTTCCACGAAGTAATGGTAAGCACTCTGGGCTCTGAATCCGGCGATCCGAGTTCAAGTCTTGGTGGGACCTGCTTTTGCCAGCAGTCTGGCTACAGAATCCGGGTAGGCTGAGGTTGTGTCCCCCTGCCGCTGTGCCTTCGATAGCTCAGCTGGTAGAGCGGAGGACTGTAGGAGGAGCGTTGGCAATCCTTAGGTCGCTGGTTCGACTCCGGCTCGAAGGAGGTTCTTTTTCACGCGCCCACCATTTTTGCAGAGCTTGACTTCACAGTCAAGCAAACAGCTTTCCCTGACCGGGAATCGAACCGGGGCCACCAGGGAAGGTCTGGTCAGCTGCTGGCCTGTGAATAACATGAGAATAAGCAGACAGCGATACAGGCCTCTGTCACTTCGAAAACCAGCAACTCTGGTGCTGGTGGGCCAGTGGCGCAATGGATAACGCGTCTGACTACGGATCAGAAGATTCTAGGTTCGACTCCTGGCTGGCTCGCTCTGTGCTTTTTGTGTATTTGACTGCAGATCAAGAGGTCCCCGGTTCAAATCCGGGTGCCCCCTTTGGACTGAAAGCTTTGGGTTAACCTTGACTCCCATGTGAAGCTTTTACTGTTTGATATGGACACAGTGAAGGAACTTATTCTCCTTTAGTGGTTTATCGCAATGCTGTTTGCGGGGGTATAGCTCAGTGGTAGAGCATTTGACTGCAGATCAAGAGGTCCCCAGTTCAAATCCGGGTGCCCCCTTGGGGTTTGGCAGCTTTAGGCTAACCAAAGCTTTGACTTCAGTGTGTAGCTGTCATTGTTCGACGTTGTCAAAGTCGAGGAACTTGCTGTCTTCTAGTGGCTCGAACACCGGAAGTGGCTATCTTGGCCTAACCAAGGCCTTATCTTTAAAGGGAGGTAGAGCATGTGCAGGCCAAGAGGTCGCTGTATTGACTTTAAAGTCAGCCTGTCTTTGTTTGATATCGTTACATTGAAGGAAGTCATTTTGTTTCAGTGGTTTTTATGCAGTGCGTCTTATGGGGGTATATCTCAGTGGTGGCGCATTTAACTGCAGATGAAGAGGTCCCTGGTTCAAAGGCAGGCGCCCCCTTTGGCCTTGGCAGCTTTGGACTGACCAAAGCTTTGACTTTAAAGTCAGTCTGTCTTTGTCTGTTATCGTCACATTGAAGGAAGTCATTTTGTTCCAGTGGTTTTGTGCAGTGCATCCTATATCTCAGTGGTGGCGCATTTGAGCTGCAGATGAAGATTTCCCTGGTTCAGATCTGGGCGCTCACTTTGGACTGGCAGCTCTGCACTCTGAATCCAGTGATGGGCCTCGCTTTTGCCACAAATGTGGTCCAAACGTTTTTCAGTAGTGGGCCCCAAGCGTGCAGTGTGGCTTCGTACCGTAAAAGCGTACTCTGTCTCGTTCGGGAAGTGAGCGCAAAGGGCAGGAGCCCGCTGGAGAATGCGGGCATCGATCCCGCTGCCTCTCGCATGCTAATTCCCTGGCTGCAGAAGAAAGAATCTTCTCCGGCTTAGGTCCACCACCACTTTTTAAAATCCATTCAAAGGCCGACTTTCAAGTAATCTAGTTTTAGCAGTTTTAAGTTATCTAGGTGCTTTAGCGAGCATTTATTTGTTTATTTATTTATTTTTTCAAACAAGTGCAGATTTCTGGATGCTCCCTGGATTTAAAGCCACGTGAACACCGTTGCTCGAGGCCAGCCAGCGGTGCCGGTACAGGGCGAGCTGGCTCGTTGGTCTAGGGGTATGATTCTCGCTTTGGGTGCGAGAGGTCCCGGGTTCAAATCCCGGACGAGCCCGTGGTTAGGCTTGGTCCAGAAGGTTTTCTGTCTGTTTAGGGTCATGAGCAATCAGCAAATTTTCTGGAAATTGGGCAGAGAGTTGGCTAGACCCAGGCCGATTAGCTTAGTTGGGTGGAGCGTGATGCTAATAACGCCGTGGTCGCTGGTTCGATCCCTGTCCGGGCCAGCTTCTTTTGCTCTCCGTTAGCTCATCTCTGCTCTTCTCTCAAAGTGTCGGGTAGTCTCACGCCGCACCAGCCGTGGCTGAAATGGCTTAGTTGGAAGAGTGTTAGACTGGACATCTAAAGGTCCCTGGTTCGATCCCGGGTTTTGGCAGATGCTTCCTTCTTTTGGTCTTTTGGGTCGACGCATCCAACCCCTCGAATCTAACTGGGCCCCCATAGCTGCCACGTTATCTCCCGACAGCTGTCAACAAAGAGTTTGTGGTTCCACGGTGTAACGGTTAGCACTCTGGACTTTGAATCCCAACCATCCATCCGAGAGGTAGAGCCTGCGTGCCATCTTGCGGCAGGTGAAGGAAGAAAAGCAAGCGCTCAAGTTCGTTTTTGCTGCTGACGAGCCGTACGCGACTTATTCTTTGTGGTCCTGTGAGCTGCAACCGCAATTGTCAGTGTTCCACGAAGTAATGGTAAGCACTCTGGGCTCTGAATCCGGCGATCCGAGTTCAAGTCTTGGTGGGACCTGCTTTTGCCAGCAGTCTGGCTACAGAATCCGGGTAGGCTGAGGTTGTGTCCCCCTGCCGCTGTGCCTTCGATAGCTCAGCTGGTAGAGCGGAGGACTGTAGGAGGAGCGTTGGCAATCCCTTAGGTCGCTGGCTTTCGACTCAGGCTCGGGAGGTTCTTTTCACGCCCACCATTTTTGCAGAGCTTGACTTCACAGTCAACAAACAGCTTCCCTGACCGGAATCGAACCGCTAGCCCAGGAAGGTCTGGTCAGCTGCTGGCCTCTGTGAAATATGAGAATAAGCAGACAGCGTCAGGCCTCTGTCACTTGAAAACCAGCAACTTGGTGCTGGTGGGCCAGTGGCGCAATGGATACCCAGCGTCTGACTACGGATCAGAAGATTCTGAGTTCGACTCTAGCTGGCTCGCTCTGTGCTTTGGTAGTAATGCAGTGTGGTTTTGATGTCATGGGCTTGCTAATTTGTGGCCTTATTCCTAAGTGCCACCGGGCTGAGGAAAAAAGTTGTAGCGTAAAACTTGCCTGGTGAATAATCAACAACGTACCTGATTAAAACCCACGTCTCAACTTCATTGTTAATCTCATGATTTGTCATTTTGTACCATGACCGACCATGATAGGCTGTTTTCCTTGAGAAGACGGTTTGCTTGCCAACACCATCGTGTTTTCAAATATGACTCAAGCATTTGGCCCAAGGTCTGCTTGATTCCCGGGTTTTTCACCTGGGGCGGCCCACTCTTTGGGGGGAAGGGGCCTTTTGCCCCCCTTTTTGTTGCCCAGCTCCCCAAGCCTTTTTTGGCCAGAAAAGTGGGTTAAAAAGGGGCCCCATTTTTCCCCCTCCCCCGCCCCTTGTTTGGGTAGCCCCTGGGAGCGTTGGCCCAGGTCGCTGGTTGACGGGGGGCCCCCGCCCACCAGGGGGCCCCCCCAAAGCGGAAAAAGAGCGTTCCCGAGGGGCCGCCGGGCGGGGCGCCAATCTCCCTAACCCCCGGGGAAATCCGGGCTGGTTTTTAAAGCATAAAGAAGGGGAAGAAATGGGCCCGGAAAACCCAAACCAGTTTGGTGCGAGCAGGGCCCCCGGCCGGGAACCAGTGACGCAAATAACGCATCCTGACTGTGCCCCCTGTCCCAAAAAGAGAATTTTTTTCCCGCTCTATTTTTTTAAAATGACTTTATCCATAATAGAGTTTTAACTGGTTTCGGGGTTTTTTTTTTTCCTCTAAAAAAATTTATGTAATTTAAGCCCATGGTTGGTGGGGCCCAAGGGCAGGAAGCAGGGGGAGAGCACCCAGCCAAAAAAAGGAGTCACTGGGAAAAACCCTTCTGGGGGGGTTTCCCAAACTGTTTTTGCCCCAGTAAACAAACCAATTGGGGAACCACTTCCATGGACCGGTATACACTGTCAAAGTGTAAAGAAATAAAGCATTGTGCAAAAAGTAAAGGGAACCCTTTTCAGGGGGGCCGTTTTTTTCCACGGGGTATAGTAAATTGGAGAGCTTTTGCCCGAAATCAAGAGGCCCCCTGGGGGGGCCCCCTTTTGGTTGTTTTGGGTTCCCCTTTGAAGTTTTTACTTTTTAAGGGGAAGGAAAAATTTAAATTCCCTTTTAGTGGTTTATCGCAAACCGCTTGGGGGGTTAGCTCAGGGGGGGGGGAGATTTGCCCGATCGGGGTCCCCAGAAAATTCCGGGTTTTGTAATTTTTGGGGGTTTTGTAAGTTTTGACTTCGGGTGTGGCTGTCAAAACGTTGTAAAAGTCGGGGAATTTGTTTTCCAGGGCTCGAACACGGGGTTTTGGCCCCAACCCAAAGGGGCCCCCATTTTTGGGGAGGTAGAGAGGCAGGCCGGGGCGCTGTTTGAAGCCCCCCGTTTGGACAGTTTTGAGCAAACCCAAAAGTTTGTTTTCAACTTTCAGGCTGTCTTGGATATTGTCACTTTGGAAGGGAAAGCCTTTTGGTTTTTGAGTGTGCCTCATCGAGGGTTCCTGGTGGCCCCTTTTGACTGCAGGTTAAGGGGCCCTGGCCCTTTGGGTTCCCCTTCGGGGTTTTGGGACCAAAACCAAAATTGTTTTTGGGGTTTGTACCTTAAAGGGAAAGTCAGTTTCAGGGTTTTGTGAGTAATTTTTGGGGGTATATTCAGTGGTGGCGCTTTTAACCCTGCAGTTTTGGGTCCCCTGGTTAAAAGGGCGGCCCCCCCTTTTTCCTTTGGCAGTTTTGGACTAAAAAAAGGCTTTGATTTTAAAACCCCCAGCCTGTCCCCCCCTTTTTCCCCGTCACATTAAAGGGAATTTTTTCCGGGTTTTTTGGGCACCATATTCGGGGAGGCTTTTGACCCGCAGATAAAGGCCCCGGTTCAAAATCTGGCGCCCTTTGGGACTGGCAGCCGGGCATTAAAACCCAGGAGGGGGCCTCGCTTTTGCCAAAAATGGGAAAACGCCACAGTGGGGGGAAAAGGGGAGTGGGCCCGACCGTGCGATTTGCCTGGGTTCGGAAGGAGCGCGGGCGGGACCCCGGCGGGAAAAATCCCGCTCCCTTTTGCAACCCCCTGGCTGGAAAAAAGAACTTTTTTAAAATTTTTTCCCACCCGGCCCCTTTCGAATCTAGTTTTAGCAGTTTTGCCCCCCAGGGCTTTGGGGCATTTTTTGTTTGATTTTTTTTTTCAAACAAGTGCAGATTTCGGGTCCCCCCTTTTTTAAAACCAGTGCCCCGTTGCTGGAAGGCCAGCCAGCGGTTTTTTGGGGGGAAAGGCTGGCTCGGGGGTCTGGGGGATGATTTTTTTGGGGGGGGGGTGGTTCAAACCCCGGCCCTTGTTGCTTGGCCCAAATTTTTCCTGTTTTTGGGGGTCATGAGCAATCAGAAAATTTTCTGGAATGGGCAGAGAGTTGGCTAACCCCAGCCGGCTTAGTTGGGTGGAGCGTGTTTAATAACCCGGGGCCGGGTTCGCCCTGCCCGGGGCCAAAGTTTTTTTTCCCCCGTTAGCTCACCTGGCTCTTTTTAGGGGTGGCCACGCCGCCCCAAACCCGAAAAAGGTTTAGGGGGTGTTGCCCGGACATTTTAAATCCCGGTTTTGGGTTTTGGAAATCCCTTTTTGTCGGCGGCATCTCCCCTGGTTTCAAGGGCCCCCATACGCCACGACCCCGGAAAAGGGGACAAAGAGGTTTCCATGGGTGGTTGGCCCTGGACTTTAACCAACCATCCATCCGGTGACCGGGGCCCTTTGCGGAGGTGGGGAAAAAAGCCTCGGTTTTTTTGCGCTGGGGGACCCCGGGCCCCCGACAAGGGCCCTGGGGACCGCACTTGTCAGTTTCCACAAAAATGGAGCACCGGGGCTCGAACCCAGCCCTCGGGGGGGCCCTGCGCCAGCAGCGGGGCTACAACCCCGGGAAACGGGGTTTTCCCCCCCGCTGTCCCCGATCCCCAGCTGGTAGGGGGGCGGGGAGGGCGGGCTCCTTGGGTGCGGGTTTCGCCGGCCGGGAAGGGGACCGGCCCCCCCAAAATTTGGGAAGGGCTTCACAGTCCCCCTTCGGGGCCGGGAATGAACCCGGGGCCCACCGGGGAAGGGGTTCGGCGGCTGCTGGCCGGGTGAATAACATGAGAAAAAGCGGATGGCCTCTGCCCGGGGAAACCAGCAACTCTGGGCTGGGGGGCCAGTGGCGCGGAAATTTTGGGGCCTGACTAGGATCAGAATTTTTGGGGGCCAAACCCGGCCTGGGGGCTTTTTGGAAGCAGTGGGGGTTTTGATTTTCATGGGCTTCGGGGTGGCCCAAAGTCCCAGGGCAAAAAGAAACCCGAAATGAAATTTACCTAGTGAAAATCGAAACTTTATTAAAACCACGTTAAACCATTGTTAATCTCATGTTTTGTCATTTTTGTACCATGGACCAGCGATAGGCTTTTTTTCCTTGGGAAGACGGTTCAACGGACCCCATGCGGGTTTTAAAAGGGGGGGAACCCCCCCCAAGGGCAATTGGGGGAAAGGTTCCCAAAATAGGGGCCTGGCGGTCCAAAAATTCCTGGTTTTTCCCCCTTCCCAAAGGCCCCCGGGTTTCGGACTCCCGGAAAAATGGGAGAGGGTTTTTTGGGCCCTTCTTTTTGGTAAGCCATTTCGTCCTTTTCTAAAACCCCGGGGTGGAGGAATAAGGCCAAAAATTGAAGCCCATGACATCAAAAACCCCCTGCATTACAAAAAGCACAGAGCGAGCCAGCCAGGAGTCAAACCTAGAATCTTCTGATCCGTAGTCAGGCGTTACCCATTCCGCCCTGGCCCACCAGCACCAGAGTTGCGGGTTTTTAAAGTGACAGGGGCCTGTATCGTTGCCCCTGCTTATTCTCATGTTATTCACAGGCCAGAGCTGACCAGCCCTTTCCCCTGGGGGCCCCCGGTTCGTTTCCCCCGGTCAGGGAAAAGCGTTTGTTTTGACTGTAAATAAAGCTCAAAAAAAAATGGTGGGGGGGAAAAAGAACCTCCTTGACCCAAGTCAAACCCAAAGCGACCTAAGGATTGCCAACGCCCCTCCGTCCTCCCCTCCCTGGCTATCGAAGGCAAAACCGGCGGGGGCCCACAACCTAAACCTCCCCGGATTCTGTAGCCAGACTGCGGGAAAGCAGGTCCCCCCAAAGGGCGAATTTGGATCGCCGGGTTTGAGCCCAGAGTGCTTACCATTCCGGGGAACCTGAAAATTTGCGGTTGCCTGGGCCCAAAAGAAAAGTCGGGGTAGGGCCCTCCCAAAGCCAATTGAACCCCCCCCCACCTGCCCCCAAGGCCCAGGCCTCCCCCGGATGGATGGTTTTTAAAAATCCGGGGCAACAAAACCGGAAAAAAACCTTTTTGTTCCCAGTTTCGGGGGGGCACAGGGGGCCCATTAACGGGGGACCCCGTGAAAAAAGACCGGGGGGGGCCACGCCAAAAGGGGATCGCCGGGGTTTGAGCCTCAACATTCCCCCAAAACCTTTCACCCCGGCTGGTGGGGTGGACCCGCCTTTGGGGAAAAGGAATTTGGGCAAAAAGGGCCCCGGAGGATGGGGCACCAGGGTTTTTGACACCCCCCAACTGAAGGGCCCGGGGTCAGAATTTCCCCCAACCAAAAAAATTTGTATTGCCCCCCAAAACCAAAAACCCGGAAAACCCAACCGGGGGTGGGGGTTTCCCCGGGGGCCCTCCACCCGGGAATATCCCAACCCAAGGCCCAGTGCCCGAGGACCGCGGCGGGCCCCGGGAAAGGGTTTCCGTTTTTAAAATGGGGCACCAAAATCTCCTTTTTTTTAAAAAATTTCAAAAAAATCCCGCTAAAACCTTTTAAAAACTGCTCTGTAAAACGCCTTTAAGAAAAAAATTGGGGGTGGACCAACCCAGAAATTTTCTTCTGCAAAAAGGGGAATTTGGCCCGGGGGAAAACCTCCCAAAACCCCCCCCTTTTGGCCATTCCCAACAAACATTTTAAAAAAAAAGGGACTTGGGGGAATAAAAACGTTGGAAATTTTTGGGGAAAAAAAGGGGCCCCCCTTTTCAGAGGAGACTGAGTAAAATGAGCGAGTCTGCCAACCCTTCACGACCAAATGCCCCAACTGGATTGGGTCACGCAAAAAAACCCGGCAAAATGACCCTTAAGGCTAAAAAAAACCGTTTTAAAGCAAACTTTTCACCCAAAGCTCCAAGGCCAAAGGGGGCCCCTTTAAACCGGGGCCTCTTTCGATTAAAGGGCCCCACCAGAGTTCCCCATAAGGCACCCCAAAACCCTGAAAAAAAAGATTTCCCTTAAATTAAATATCAAACGCAGGCATTTTAAAAAACTGGGGTTTAAAGCTCCAAGGGAAAGGGGAACCCCCCCAGGATTTTAATGCACAAGGGCCCCCAACCGGCATCCTGGGGCCCCTCAAAACCAATAAAAACTGCGCCCTTCAATGGACAATATCAACAAAAAAGCCGTGTCCAAAAACCCAGTTCAAACAGCACCTTTGGGCCGCACCTCTACCCCCCTTTAAAAATGGCCTTTGGGTTACCAAGATGCCCTTCCCCTGTTCGAGCCCTAGCGACGCAAATTCCCACTTTTACCGTCGCAATGACGCCCACTGAAGTCAAACTTTGGTTTTGCTGCCCCCGGGGGCCCCCATTTTCTGGGGACCTCTTGATTTCAGTCAAATGCCACCACGAGCTTTCCCCGAAACCAACGGCCATAAAGGAGAAAAAGTTCCTTCCCGTGTCCAAACCGTAAAACTTCACTGGGGGGGCAAAGGAAACCCAAAATTTCGTCCAAAGGGGCCCATTTTAACCGGGGACCCGATCTGCGTCAAATTCACCACGAGCTATACCCCCAAAAAAGGGGGAACCCAAAGCTGAAAAAATAATTCTTCACTTCATTTGAATAAGTTCCTTCATTTCTGCCGACGTGAACCCATCCGAAAGTGATAATCAATTTGGGTTTTTGGACGGAAACAAATCCGTTTGGGAAAAACCCCAATCAGCGTTTTTTTGTGACTCCTGTTTATTTCACCTCTCTTTTGTTCCTGCTTCCTTCATTTACCACCCCCGGACATACACACTAAAAAGTTTGGGAAAAAAAACAAAAAACACGTCCTTAAAACTCTATTTTGCAAAAATTTGCAATAAAAACCATTTTCTTGTGTGACGGAACAGTCAGATGCGTTAGCCTTTCGTCCCGGGTCCCCCGGGTGCCCCCTCTACCAAACTGGGCTTTCGCGGCACGGGGCCCGTATTTCTGTCCCCTTTTTTCATGCTATTAAAAGGCCCCAGCCCTTTTTCAGTGGTTAATTTGGGGTCTCACCGCCGCGGCCCGGGGCCCGGTCAGGGGGGCTTTTTGGGTTTGAAGGCCCCCCCCAAAAATGGGGGCGGGGAAAAAAAAACCTCCGTCGAACCAGGGCCAAAATTGGTCCCCTCATTCCCCACCCCATAAGGCGGGGCGGGGGCAGGGGGGACAACCCGGCCCAAGGGCTGTAGCTCGACCTTTGGGCCAAAAAGGGTTCTGACCTTAAAAGAACGGGTCCCAAAAGGGGAAAAAAGAGGGCCCCCTTCCCTGGGGGGCCCCCCGGGCCCCCCAGGAATCCTGACCCCAGACCTAATCGAATGCGAGTCATCTTTTAAAAACCGCTGGTGTTGCGTTGTAACCGTTCCAAAGGAAAAAACCCTATGTGGTGGTTGGTACAAAAATGACAAATCATGAGATAACAATGGCTGAAGTGGTTTTAATCAGGTACGGCTGAATTCACTAGGTAAGTTTCATTTCACAACCTTTTTTAAAGCCGGGGGGCCAGGGAAAAACCCAAAAAACCTGCATCAAAACCCCAGCCACAAAAGCCGAAAGGGGCCCGCCAAACGAATTTGAATTTTTATCCAAACCGGCGTTACCTTGCGCCCGGCCCCCCAGCACCAGGTTGCGGGTTTGAAGTGACAGAGGCCTGTAGCTGTCTGCTTTTCTCATTTTTTCACAGGCCAGCACTGCCCAGCCTTTCCCCTGGTGGCCGGTTCGATTCCGGTCAAAAACGGGCTGACTGTTTTCAAGCTCTCAAAATGGGGGGTAAAAAACCCTTCCCGGAGTCAACCAGCGCCAAAGGTTTTAAAGCCCTCCCGTCCCCCGCTCTACCAGCTGATTTCAAAGGGAAGGGGGGGCAATCCCCTCCCCGGGTTCAGCCAGACTGCCCGGACCGCTTGAACGGGGATCGCCGGTTCAAGCCCGGTCTTACCATTCTTGGGGAAACATGACTTGCGGTTGCTCCGGCCACAAAAAAATGTCGCGTCGTGTCAGCGCAAAAGAACGGCGTTTGCCTTTTCCTCCCGAAAGGGGCCCCGGGCCCGGATGGAGGGTTTTTAAAAAGGGTCAAGTGTAACCTTTCACCTGGAACCACAAACTCGGGGGGCGCTGTGGGGGGTCGTGGCACGGGGGCCCCATTTAGGTTCGAGGGGGGGATCCCCTGACCAAAAAGACCAAGGAGGGCTTCCCCAAAACCGGGTCAACCGGGCCCTTTGATGTCGTCTCCTCTTCCAACTAAGATTTCACCCACGGTGGTGCGGCGTAAACACCCGCATTTTGAAGGGGCAGAGATGGCTGGAAAAAAAGCTGGCCCAAGGGTCAAACCGCGCCACGGCGTAACTCCCCCCCCCAACTAAGCTAATGGGCCCTGGGTTGCCAACTCTCCCCTTTCAGAGCGTTGCTCTGACCCCCAAAAAGCAGCCTTCGGGCCAAGCCTAACCACGGGCTGTCCCGGGTTTTCCCGGGACCCTCGCCCGCGAGAATCTCCCCCGACCCGAGCCAGCGCCCCTTTCCGGGCCCCCCCCACAACGTGTTCCGTGCTTTAAAACAGGGGCATCCCGAAATCTGCCTTTTTGAAAATAAATAAATAAACAAATAAAAGCTGCAAAGCCCCGAAAATTAAAACTGCTAAAACAGATTACTTGAAATCGGTTTGAAAGGTTTTAAAAAGGGGGGTGGGCCCAAGCCGGGAAATTCTTTCTTCTCGCCAGGGGTTAGCATGAGGGGGATCGTGCCCCCATTCTAGCGGGGGTCCCCCTTTGCGCCCTCCCCAACGGACGATACGCACTGCCCCACTGGTCGCGGGGGCCCCCCTGTGCGGGACCATTTGTGAAAAGGGGGCCCCTCCTGGTTCAGGTGCAGAGGGTGCCGTCCAAATGCGAGACGAAAGGGGCCTCTTCATCTGCAGCTCAAAACCCACCACTGAGTTGGTGCCCGCACAAAACCACTGGAAAAAATGACTTCCTTCAAATTAAAACAGCGAAGCTGACTTTAAAACAAACTTTGGTCAGTCCAAAACTCCAACCCAAACCCTGCTGAACCAGGGGCCTCTTCATCTGCGTTAAATCCCCCCCTGGGAAAACCCCCCTAAAAGCACAAACCACTGCAAAATGACTTCCTTAAAGTAACGATATCAAACAAAGACAGGCTGACAAAGTCAATCGGTTGGTCCAAAAAACAAAGGGGGAAACCCCTTTGCCCCAGGGCCCTTAACCGGTCGGGTCCACCACCGAGCAAACCCCCTCGATGAGGCAAAAAAACCAAAAAGGCTGCCCCCTTTAAATGTGAAAAATCAAAAAACGACAGCCTGACGTTAAAGAAAACAGTTAGCTCAAACCCCAAAGGGGGTCCCGCTTCAAACAGCGACCTTTTCCTGCATGCTCTCCCCCAAAGATGGCCTTGGTTGGGCCAATAGCCACTTCCTGGGGCCCACTAGAAGACAGAAACCTGATTTCAAAGCTTTGGTTGTAAAGGCCAAACCCCCAAGGGGGGCCCGGTTTGCTGGGGTCTTGATTGATCAAAAAGCTCTACCATGACTTCCCCCCCAGCTTGGGTAAAAACCCCTAAAAAAATGTTTCCTTCCCGTGTCCTTCAAACAGTAAAAACCCTGGGGGTCAAGGTTCAAAATTTTGTCAAAGGGGGACCCGGGGCCGGGGCCTCCTTTTATCTGCAGTCAAAGCCCCCCGGGAACCCCGTGGGCGGCCCAACCGTGAAAAAAAATAAGTTCCTTACTTGAAATTTTAATAAGTTCCTTATTTCTGCCTTTTACTGTTTTCTCACATCCATGGGGGTTTTGGTTGCAATTTGTGACGGGAAAACAAATCAACAGTTTGGGAAAATCCCTCCAGCAATTCATTTAGTGACTCTGTTTTTTTTTGGGATGCTCTCTCTTTTTACAGTTCCTCTTCCTGTCATGTGCCAAACCCTACAGTTTTAATGACATACACACTAAAATGTTTAGAGAAAAAAAAATTTAAAAACACGTAAAAGAAAAACCCATTATGCATAAATCATTGCAAAAAAAAGGGCATTTTTTTGTGACAGGGGAAAAGTCAGATGGGGACCTTGGTCACTGGTCCCCCGGCCGGGGTGCCCGTGCTCGCCCAAAAAGGGGTTTCCCCCTTTTACAGGCCTTTTTGTTCCGCTTTTTCTTGCTTTCAAGCCGCCCGCACCCTTCCCGGGGGTCTAGTGGTTGGGGCCGCGTCTCCCCCGCCGGGGGGATTCCCCGGGCAGGACGCTCTTTTCCGCTTTGAAAGGGCCGGGCCCAAAAATGGTGGCGGGGCAACCTCCGTCCCCCCGATCCAAGCCCCCCGTCCCCCCAACGACTTGGCAGGGGGGGTCCCCCCCCTACGGTTTTTCCGGCTCCAAAAAGGCCCAAAAAAGCATGGGGGGTTGGGGGAAAACCCCCCCCCCGGATCAAAAGGCCGCCT